>NW_008825113.1:4326932-4350417 GCF_000699105.1 Pygoscelis adeliae
CAGCAAGACACAGATCCACTGTTACCAAACTTTTTGTGATGTCCCTTTATTCTTAATAGTTATTTCAACACTGAATTCTTCCTTAAGTCATAGGTTGGATACCAGATCTCCAGAGCACAACATTTATGTTGTAGCTCCTGTGTGTCCCATTTTACGGTGATGTGCAGAAGTAACACAAACTTCACAGAAGCATAAGCCAGTGGTAAAATCACAGACCGTAACTCAGAAGTGCACATTACAAAAGCATACCACACTGTTTCTGTGAAAGTACCGACAGCTTCCTAGGCATATCTTATTCCTTTCATGTACTGAGTGCTTTTAAAAGAGATGGTAAAACAGCATGAAAATTCTTAACTCCAATATTCTTTATAGCTTAACTTCTAATAAGGATCTGAGACTGCTAACAGGTACACAAACAAAAGAAAACTAGAAACAAAATAAATGCCCAGGGAAATTAATCTGAAAGCCATGTTTGAAATGCTAACAGGTATTCATGAGGTTAAAATACCTTGAGTCTCACCGACCTCTCCCTTTTGAGCCAAGGGAGCTTTACGCAGCATGTAGGCAATCAGCTGCAGGGCTTACCTCTTTGTTATCGAAGCTACCCACATGCTTACCGACTACCCACCAGCCTTACATTAGATGGCATGGCACTGGATTAGGACTGTGTTTGTTCCTATTTTTTGCAAATTACCCAACCATTAATTGAAGATAAAGAGGTGCCTTCACAGAACAGTGCACTCTCTTATGCTAATGCGTTTTTCTGCATTTGTTTGTTTAAATTATGAATCCTATTACCTACACTTGCTGTCATAGAATAAGAAACGGGCAGAAATTCTTTGCAAGAGGCTGTAACACACTTTTTTTTTTTCTCTAGAGGACACAACTGAATTTTAAAGGCAAACTGTACAGGGAAACTGAACAAGAGCTATGACAGTTCACTGCAGCTCAGCTTAATCCAAATACAAGAACCATCAGTGAATACCATGGGTCAGGAGTTTCTTTCATTTACTTTCTCTCAGAATAATATCCTGTGTATTCCAGTATGATGAACCATTAAAGAAACAGACCAATGGGGTGTGTGTAGTATCATATCAGCCCCACATGTTTTTTAAAAATATTAAACACACAAAGCAACATAGACTAGGAGGTAAACCTGTGCAATATTAATGCTCAGGTAGTCTACAAGAACAGGGGAAGCTCAACATTAAAGTCAGAGAGTTCTCCCCAGACAATCAGATTGCCATGGGTCTAGATCTGTTATCGTCATGTTGCTGGCAAATGCCATTCTCCATTTGTCATGGTCAGGAAATAAAAGGAACAAGGTGCATGCAAGGTTTTCTGTCTTTTAGATGAATTTGATAGGCTAAACACACAACTTTCAAGTCAGCAATGAAGTGTAATTGGGGGGGGGGGGCATGGCCTTCTTATGTGGAGACTGAACTTTCATCGCCGTGATTATTTTCAATTTGTTGGGGGTTTTTTTGCTTATTTTTGTCAGTTAATTACAGAGAATAGCAATCTGTTCTGAGAAACGGAGACACTAAAGAAAGAAATGTTAACTTGAATTAAGTTTTCATTTAAATTGGACTATCCATTTCACATCAAACCCCTATCTAGACATTCTCATTGTTCTCAAAGGTGTTCTTAAGGGGGTTATATTTAAGTTGACATAATTCAATTCAAAGTTAACTCTTACTAGTTGTCATGATGGTATCATTACTTGGACAGTTACTGTGAAATAAGTGGAGAAAAAAAAGAAGCAAACAACTTCACAATAATGGCCCGTAGGATTTTCTTGCACTGGGGACTTGTGGCAAAATTAGGTTGTAACTGCTTCTAACCCTGTGATGTGTTACTTGCTTCAGACGTACTGGGGGTGGAAAGGTCTTCAAGGCTATTAACTCTGCCCATCCTTCTTCATGTGTGTGTCCACTGCCCTTATCACTGATCACCACTTTCTCCCAGCTCTCTAAAAGGCCCAGTGATGCATTCATACAGGAAATCTGGTACATGATACAATATTTTTTAACCTGGCTACATCCAAAGTTCATAAAATTGCTACATATCAGTATTCCTGGTGTCTATCACAACCTCCACAAATGGATTATTCATCACTTTTTCAGTCCTAAGTGCATGTAAGAGAGGCTTGTCCTGAGCACCATCTAATGCAGACTTTATGTTGGAGTATCACTACTAGCTCTGACATTGACTGGATGCATTCTAAAATAAAATCTTGTTCACACTGACTTGTCTGTATTGAAGTAATTCATTATTTTTCTATAAAGTCCCCTTGTCTTTTCATATAAGCTATTTTTAAGTTCACTTATTTGGCATCATGGATCATATTAAATAAGCTTTGGAGGAGCAGAAATAATTCCAGTTTCTGGTAAGCTTGTTCAGTTTAGGTACATGTGGGTCCGTTTGTAACTTCCCTATTTTTGGCAAACTGAGAGCAATCGCATACTACCTTTCCTCATAACTACAGGTTATGCATCTTGGTACCCGCAAACTCTGCATTGTTCTGTGTTCATCTCGTTTGAACATTTCCCACTTTTTTAAATGCATAGGAGATGGAGAAAGAGAACTTCTAGTGTATTATGTGCAGGGATACCTGCACAGTCCTGGGTTTGCCTACATCTTCAACCTATTAGTATTGCACCATATTGTTATCTAACTGGTTTTGCTCTTATTCAAGCATCAATGTTTATGTTTTATTTTTGTTTCCTTTTTTTTTTTTTTTTCATCACCACACATTCATTACCTACAGGTAACAGCTGGCCTAAAAGGAGGACCACACTGAAACCTTTGCCCTGTTTCCCTGAGGTGTTTTTCACGATCTTCCTTTACAGACAACCTTTACACTCCTCATCCACCTTTTAAGATCTCAACTTTGGCCTCACAGATGTTCAAAATGCAGTACACAGTTATCCTACAAGAAATTCAACAGTGGAAAAGCTCCAGACTTTTCAGATCCTTCAGACTTTTCATAGCCTTTCAGTGATCCTTCAGGTCACTCCTCTAACACTGTGTAGCTACTAAGGGAACAATTCTAAAAGACTGTACAAAAAATGCCAGAAAGAAGCAGAAAGTAAAGGTCACTCTTCTCAGCTGACAGAAAAAAACTGTAAGCAATGGTATGGGGAGCAAACATTTCCCTGCTTGTTCCAACTTAGGCCTCTCTGCCTTGCTAGACCCTCCCCACATTTACACTGTTAAATCTCCCATTGTGATCTACAGTAGTAATATAGTAGTTACTACAGGTTTCTCACAGTAACGTTGAAAAATATCCATCTCATATGATAAAAAATTTAGCCTAGAGAAAGGACAAAGAAAAGACATGCAAGTTCCCATCACAAGCCTGAGGAACGCTGTTTGCAACTTCTATGTATTAGGAAGCTATGTCATGTGTTGAAATAGTATCCTCCAAACACCATCACTGCCACTCATCACAATAGCTCTGATAGTTAATCTACCATCATCAAACTGGTTATCTACCAACTAGGTAGGTAGGAACACCAAGCTTCCCTATGGTGATAGTATATGCTCTTCCATGCAGAAAGTGCTTTCATGTCGGTGGCATTTGGCTGAAGTTCTGCAAAGCTTTTTTTAGAAAGTATCTTATCATAAAGCCCTGGACACTTTATTTTACATAACTACATCATTAGCCACATGACTGGAGAATTAGCAGGCTTGTAAAACTGTAAAATCAATTAAATGCATCTACCTTTGCAATTCTAGGGACCTGTGCAATACACTGTTCATATTGACACATTCTGTGACGTTACCAATTTAAGTGGAAAAATAAAAAAATCAGTCTGAAGACCCCGTGTAAAGATTGAGTACTGATGGGACTCTTCTCACTTCGCTGTCTAAAACGTTAGGTCTCTATTTCCAAGCTAAGATGCTATAGTGTTGAAAGCATCACGTCTCACAGTACAGGTAAGGCAGAATTCATGGGCCCAAGCAATATCTTTTAATAGAACAACTAATACAGCTGGGAAAAAATATGTAGGATTTGAGGCACATTATCCCTTCTTCATATCTGAAATAGAAGCAGCAAACTTCAAAGCTAATGCAAGTTGAGAACAATTGTTCAGAGTTTAGATATGTTAATCAAACCATTTTATACAGAAGACAGTACTTGTGGAGTACACAAGAGATATTAGAAAGGAGAAGATAAAGAAGTTATCTTGTACGGCAAGAAAAAAAAGAGACACACATTCAGAAGGGCAGGGGGATCATATGCAAACCCTCTGTACCCAACAAAAGAAGATAAAAATTGCTCCAAAAAGCAATTTATTTCCTTCTAAGGTGGGTGGTATGAATTACTCCCTAGAGGAGCATGCCATTCTCTCTCTGCTGACTACAGCAAAAGCTTGGGCAATTAGCTGAGAGTTGTCACCTAACTTTTGGAGAGAACTGAAGTTACTCCTGACAAATCCCACTCTCAGTAAGCAATGAGGCATAAAGAAGCCATGTGCCAATTATAACAGTAATTAGCATTGTAAAGTTCTGGATTGCTTTAAAAAGCACTGTCACCGTACCTTTAGCTAGCGGTTCCACAGTGATAATCTCGCTGCTGTTGCCTCTTCCCGCAGCAGTCACTGCTACCACCCAGACGCTGTACTGGCGATTCCGGCTCAGGTTAGGGATTCTGTAGGAAAATGAGTCGGGAGAGGCTTCAAACTCGCTGATTACCTGTGGTGGGAGAGACAAATGTTTCCAGACTAAAATAAACAGTATTTGGAGAAAGTCTGCTAAGTTAAGTGCTACAAAGCCTGTTACTTCAGGGTACTTTGAATGAGTATCAGTTGCTCCAAACAGATGGCAGATGGCAATAAGCAGAGCAGACACAATAACCTGTTGCAATCAATTTATTTTCTGTGACTTTGGGCCTATATTTTGTTTACAAATTGTTTTTATTCAGATTAGGGCTTTCATGCATCTGTTTATTTTTACAGGGTTGGAATAACAATTTAAGTGAACATATTTGACAAATTTTTGCCATCAACAGTTCTGACAAACCAATTTTGTTTTACACAAAACTTTCCCAGCAGAGGATTCAGTCCTGCATCTGCTGTGAAATCTGGAGTTTACTACTTGAGATATGTCTTTGGTCACCTAGAACCATTGTGCTGGTGTTCCTTATCCCTGGGTTTGGTGGCTTATTCCTTCAGTAATGGAGTGAATCAAGAAATAAAACTGTATTTTGTAATAGACTGTTCAAACTTCCCCTAAGTCTAGTTTTGTTTAATCACAAAATTACTTCCATTCAAAGATTCCCAGCAGAAGGTCATCTCAGCTATTTAGCCACATTAGGAGGGAAAGACAAGCACTGGAAGAAATGCCAGTTCATTCTATTCTTGCACTGTCACTCAAGTGCCTCGGCCGTGGGCTGCAGCGAAGCCAACCAGCTGCTAAGCAGTACTTGCTTATCAGTGAGAGGTTCTGCAGCCTGCTTGAAGTGACCTGTGCAAGGAAAGGTGCGGAGGAATACATAGATTCCTCCGGGGGACATGGGCTTTGTGCACCTCAGCACATCCTCCACAGGAAGCTCGGCTCCCTGGTGGAGGAGATGGGAAACCTCTTCAGCCCTGAACAAGATTACAATGTTCAGACTAGCCAGTTTTACTTCTGACATGGGCTTTGTGATTCTTGTATGTAAAAAGAGAGGGGTAATGAACCATTAGAATGAATAATAACGACTCACTTCCCTGTGCAATAGTGTGGCAATGGCTAACTAACAGTAGGCTAAAAATAATTAGAACGTTGATGATGTAGAAAAGATGATTTTACTAGGAATCAGCATTAAAAATAATGCATCAGTATAATCTAAACTTGATTCAGACTGACAGAAGGTGTGCAAGGAATCTCTTTGATATACAAATATCCGCTGGTGGTAAAGGCCATTTTCATTTGATTAGCATTTCAAAAGGCAGGTTGACCTGAAAGCATTGGAATATGTAGTCCTTCAAAGTGAATTCCAAATAAATAATGGATGTTTCTGAGATATCATTAAACACCTCTCCAGTGTGAACTGGTAGCCAGTTTCAGCTGCTGGATGGGTCACTGCATTTCTCTATTCTTGAGCTGGCATCTCCTATAGCCAGGGGAAGAAGGAAGTTCATCTCTCACTTTTGAAATGTAGAGTGAAGACATTTGTATCTAAGCCAGTCACTTTGACTCCCTTCAGAGACTGCGCAAAGAAAACATAACTTCTAAGGCAAGGTATTTCGGGCCTATTTGAGACACACACATTGCAGTGGGATGAATCGTGCCCTTGACATATCTATGTTTCCCCACCAGCTATAGAAGTGTCCATATAACTAGCCCAGGTATAGTTGTCTGTGCTGAAGGCATCTGAAGTCAATGTGCTTGTTAACTAAAATACTTAACTCCCTGGCTTTTATACAAATGTGTGCCTCTATTTGCTTCTACAAGAATACATCCTGTTTCCTCCATGGACACTAACTTTTCTGGGGAGACTGGTTTGCTCCAGCTAACAGTTATCTAGGCTCAACAGAAGCCCAAATAGGGACCTTGCCGTACTTTCTAGCCAATCTCATTGCTCCTCTCAAAATGCCATGTGAGTTTGTCCCACTCAGCAAGCATTTTTCTGGGTTTCCACTTCTGGTATGAAGAGCTCAGTGCAGGCAGACACTTCTATTATTACGTGAAATATTACAGCAGGTTTTGAGAACCATCTGTCTTGACATTTACACAAGAATATTGGGCAAATGCCCGTGGCTTGACAGGCTGGATCTTTGTGAGGTCATACATAAAAATTAATGTATTGACCATGGCACAGGAGGCTGAATTTTAATATTCATGAGGCAGCATTTCCTAGGGTTAATTTGAAAGTCAAATAGGCTGGGCTGTCTTTGGCACTTAGGCTCCACTCATTAATGCAGCTATCTAGCACATGCTACTTCTAAACCATCTATTAATGTGGGATGTGGATACAGCGTTTAGGAACAGCTAACCATTGCAGACTTCCATATTGCTAAACTTTCATTCCAGCAAGCATCCATCCAGTTAAATTTGCACTGTTTTTTCCATAACTCCCATGGTTTATGAAGGGGACATATGGCTGCTTCTGGAAGCCACTCCTAATACTGCAGATCTCCTGCTTGAAATGCCTCGCTGCTCTGCTCCCGTCTGCAATGACAGAGACTGGGACAGTCAGACAGACATACACCCTGTATACAACTGCTAAACACAGCTCAGAGAAATCTGGTTTGAGATTTTATGTTTGGGATAAGGTGAGCAGCTAAGCAGAAAAGGAAAACCTCAGCCTTGAAGCTATAGCACTGGCATTAAGCACTCCCGCTCTGAGAACCAAAGTCAAAGATAAAACTGAAAACACAACCCTCCAAAATTCCTCTGGTTGCAATGTGGCCAGCTAGAAGAGCAGGCAAAATTGTCTCAAAACAGAGGAGATCTCTCTCCCTGGAAGTCCAAAGATGGAATAATCACAGAATTAGCTTCTCTAATGCCTTTTAAAACACCTTGTCTTCAATTCCTTTCTTTTGCCCACAGAGAACCAGCATTATTCACACATTTGCAACTGTAGCTATTCTAAATATAAATTCAATTATTCATGGAATTAATTTGTTAATTGAATTTGGTAAACATATCTTCACTAAATTAATGATTCTTATGTTCTTAAAGCAAACTGCTATAGCAAAACATTTTGGTTTCTAACTGGTTAACATAAACCTTCTGTTTCCTCAGCTAATATTCCCTTTTAAACACTTGGGGATGCTCCAGTGACAAAGAATCGATTTTACTTCTAACTTTTGCCTGTCATTTCAATTAGACTAACATGCCAGAGACTTTCATTACACAAGAAGAAAAAATGGAGCTTTGTCAGCAAAGAGAAGATAATACAATTGAAATAAGAAATATTTTAAAGGAATGTCACCTTGTCACATATTGGTCTTTGCCTGTGCCAGTATGAAACATATACTGCTGTTTTATCCCAAAAGCAGTAACATGCTTGCTCAAGGGATTTTTTTATAACTGCTTTTTTTATTCAGCTTATAGACGATGGGTTAATTTTTCTTCTGTCTTTAGCTCACTGTCTAAGAAGCACAGACAGGGCCAAGTCTCTAAAAAACCAGCAAGGGCTGTGAAGAATAAAAAGAAATCAAAGTCCTTTATCAGGGTGCAGTCAATCTACTTCTCAAATCAGGCAACAGCAAGAGATGCTGAGGAACAGCCACTGCAGGGAACATAATTTTCCTCTGATGCAATTTCAACTCTATTGGTGTACATTGCTTTGTACCCTTTGAAGCAGTATGCCATCTCCTGGCATTTCTGACTCCTTTAGAAAGCAATTAGATAGGTAATGTGCATAAACTCTGAACCTCTGGCTGGTTTTTTGTTTAGTTTTTTTGTTTGTTGTGCTTTTTAACCCAGTCTGGGAAAACTTCAAAAGGATGCTTTAGAAGAAAAATATGTTTGTAACAGTTTTCCAAGCAACCGGGGAGATTCGCAAGCGGGGAAGTAACAGGTAGCATTTACTGTGGACTGGAAGATTATTCAGTCAAAGCCAGCCTGCACCTTGCCTACAACTGCATCTACACAACTCCTGATGTAAGATAGGTTGGACGTAAGAACTGAGGATCTCTATCTCCTCATTCTCTACAAGTTGCAAGGAAACTTGGACGTGAACTGAGAAAGCCAGAGGGAGACTTTAAGGACAGGACTGAAAAGCAAGAAACACGCCAGGTTTGTGGTGTGTGTTGTGAAGCAAGAGCATATACAAGTTGGTTACCTGTATATTGACTGCCTCATCTTGAAAATTAAATATACATATATATACTGCCTAGAGTGGCATGTATGTTTTCACTATGAATTTAGGTATAAAATATGGCCATAACATCATCTGAAAACGGGGCTGGAAGGACCCTGAGAGTTCACCCAAGTCTATCCTTCTTCTTTAAACCAGGTTCAACTATATCTGCACAATTTCAGGCAGATGTTTGTCCAACCTGATTTTGAAGACTTACAATAAATGGGGATTTGCAACTCCCTAGGCTGCAAGAACAATTCAATTGCTTAACTAATCTTACTCTTAGAAAGCTTTCTTGAAATCTAGCTTGAGTTTCCTGCTGCAGTTTAAGCCCATAGTTTCTTTTCCAGTCTATTAGGAACATGGGGAATAGATTATCACCTTCATCTTTGCACCATTCTTTAATCTACATGAAGTTTTATCATTCCTTTCCCCACCAGTACCCTTATCTTTTTACAACTTAATCATCCTGAGGCTTTCAATATTGCCCAGAAATCACATTTCCTATAACAGTTTCTCTAATAATATCTGCTGTTACCCTTTGGACTCTCTAACATTGGTTCATAGCCTTCTCGAATACAATTTCCAAACCTGTATTCAACAATCCCAGGGTATGGCATTTGGCTTTTCACAATAGGATTATAAAGGTAGCTAATGTTCATCTTGGGATGCACAATAACCTCAAAATCCTCTTCTGAAGAATCTAGCCAATTGCTCTCTACCCAGTACTTTTGTCGTTGGTTATTCATAGTACCCATTTTCTTGCAGTTACGCATACTAAATTTTATCTAATATTTTCCAGACCAATTTCCCAGTTCATCAAGATCTGTCTGAATTCTAGTTCTGTCTCCAGCATACTTGCAGTCCCTCCCAGCCTTATATCTCCTGCAAATTTAATAGTCACTCTTGCTATTTCATTATCCAGGTCACTAATGGAACCACTGAACAAAAGTGGACTCGGGAGAGATACCTATGCTGCTCCCTCCTGCCCACAACAACAAACCACTGCTTTCATAGCCTCCCACAGAACAACAATCAGTTTTACATCTAGCTTGAGCTGTCTCAGTGAAACCATGTTTGCCTAGCTAAGTTTCTCTCAATAAACATGCATCCTCTGGGCTTATCTCCACTGCTAAATGAGAGCGAGCCAGGGAGTGTGTTGAGCACTGCACCCGATGATCCACACCACTTTTTAACTTGATCTGTAGCTCAGTTTTGTACTACTCTGAATAGCTCTCTTCAAAACAAATCTGCTTTAGAGGGGCTAGTGCTAAGCAGTGTAGACAGACGTCAGTCAACGTCACAGACTCTTGGGGCCAGGTGCTGCTCCTTGGACCTTGTTTGATCAGCAGTACAAATGAGGCCTACAATGAGCACTGAGCCTCATCCATAATTAAAGTAAGTTTTTAGTTCTACATGGTCAAAACACAAAGCTCTCCATCTTTTTGCGCACCACCACCACCACCACAGAATTGTCTACCCTGCTCTACCTCAGGCCTTTGTTTCTCCTGGAAATGGCGTTTTAGAGTCTCTTGGACTGACAAGTTATCCAGTAATGGGGGCTATGGCAAGTTGTTGCTACCTGGAAGCAAACTGGGTTAATATGAAATCAACACATTACTGTATTTATACAGAATGAACTTGAAGTTCTGTATCCCTGAACAGAGTAGACAGACCACTGATGTGCCCTCTCAATGAAATCCCTAAAGATGTGAAACTCTGCCTGAGGTCATGGATTAGTACTTTTCTGCAGGACTGTTGGCTTTTGCCTTGCTTCCTTTCACAGATGGACAGACAGTCAGAGCTGCAAATAAACACCAATCCTGGATCACAGTTTTCAATAAGGTTTTGGATACCACTTTGGTCATATAACAGCTTCTGTTCAGGTCTTGCTATTTTGGCTCGTTTTTAAACATGGCATCTGTTTTTCACTCAGCATTATTGAAGATAACTGTTGTAAACAGAAGCTGTGCACAAAACAAAATGCAGCTTCCATATAAAATTTAATTTTCTTTTTTTTTTTTTTCCTTAAATGCGGAACTGAAATGTTAGAAAGTGCAAGATGGAAATTTTGGAAACAACAGAGGCAGCTCCCTGCCTTCCCACCTGCAGGAAAATCTTGCAAACCCATTTCCAAGAATTCAGTCCATCAGCCTCCTGGGGCTCATGATCAGGGAAGCAGCATGTGGTGTCATGGGCTGGTGATCACAGGAAGGTCAGGAGGCCACCTTCTGCACTGCCAGGAGTTCTGCTGCCCCCTATGGTGGCCCCAAGAAATTGCCAGGTTTGTTCAGAGCATTTCAGTCAACTCACAAATTGTATGACACCGTCTGGTCCCAAATGCTCTGTCCCCTATATGATACAGAAGGGAATGGGATGAATTCAAACCTGCTGAAATACACTGCAACTGACACTGCCCCTCTGCTCCGCTCTGGTGAGACCCCACCTGGAGGACTGTGTCCAGCTCTGGAGCCCTCAGCACAAGAAAGACACGGACCTGTTGCAGTGGGTCCAGAAGGGGGCCACAAAAATGATCAGGGAGATGGAACACCTCTCCTGTGAAGAAAGGCTGAGAGAGTTGGGGTTGTTCAGCCTGGAGAAGAGAAGGCTTCGGGGAGACCTTATTGCAGCCTATCAGTACTTAAGGGGGGCTTATAAAAAAGATGGGGACAAACTTTTTAGCAGGGCATGTTGCGACAGGACAAGGGGGAATGGCTTTAAACTAAAGGGGGGTAGATTTAGACTAGATATAAGGGAGACATTTTTTACGCTGAGGGTGGTGAAACACTGGCACAGGTTGCCCAGAGAGGTGGTGGATGCCCCATCCCTGGAAACATTCCAGGTCAGGCTGGACGGGGCTCTGAGCAACCTGGTCTAGTTGAAGATGTCCCTGCCCACGGCAGGGGGGTTGGACTAGATGAACTTTAGAGGTCCCTTCCAACCCAAACCATTCTATGATTCTATGATTCTATGACACCAAGGTCTTATTGTTAGACTATATCGATATACCTGTATGTGAGACTAGGTAGTAAGACAAGATCAGAGTTCTATAAAAAATCAATATCAAATTTGTTTTAGTAGGGCTTTGCAAGGAGACCTTTTAAATATCGTATGAAACAGCACCAGATTTAATTTATGCTCCATCACATCTCTCCTGAGATCTGCTCTATGACAAAAATAAGATAGGCAAAAACCATAAAGTTGACAAAGCAATTAAAAGAATGAACGTGCTATGTTTGGGAGCTGGTAACAAAGCTATTCTACATATGATATATTAAAAAAGACATTTTAAATACCATTCAAAATAAGTTTTTAAAATACCCCAAAAATTATACACTAGTTCTATGTTATATAAAGAACAAGAATTAATAAACATAAATATCTTCATGCTGTAAAAAGTACTGTATAGACACAGTGATAAATACTGCTTGTAGTACACAAATCAATGAACATATATTTTAAATTCAACCTTACAGACTCTGCTGACTCTAAATAAGCTTCCGTTCAACAGTAGCTTTATCTACTTAGCCAACTTCTGCCAGCTACCTCTCCCCTCTTTTAAAGAGACTTTCAGCATCCCTTTAATCACTGAAGCCTCTACAGTGTGCAACAAAAAATCACTTCTGGCTTATAACTGCTTTTGCTCTATTTATTTTCCATGCCTTTTATTCAAGTATTTAAACTGGAGAGGAACTCGGGGTCAGAAAGTATGATGCAAAGCTGCCTCACATTGAGTTAGAATTTGGACAGATCCTATGGAAAATCAAGACAAGACTTGTGTCTGCCTGAAAGAATTGTGTGGAAAATATCTGGATGCTGGGAATTTATGTCAACTAATTATGGTTCTTTAAAGATCTAGTTTAAGATAATTGTATATATTTTCATATCATCTAGTTTAAGATATATATCATCTGGTTTAAGATAACCAGGTATACTTTCTCTAGAGTAAACAAAGAGAAGGGAAGCTTTTGGAAGAAGATTCATCCAGATTCTCCCAGACATCTAGCTTCTTTCCTTTAACGAAAGGAAAGCCTTGATGACCCCAGAATCAGCATAGGTATCTCTTTTCGAGATGTATGAAGTCAGGTGAACCAAATCCCACACTGAGTCTACAAGTTACAGAGATAGAGCAGAGATGACTCTCTTCTTTCACAGGGCAACCCGCAGAGTCTCCTGTGTATGCTTTTGATAGGATATCAGTAATACATTGCAAAGAATATGCTCCAGGTGTTTTCTGGAAGATTCTGCATGTGTTTGTATTGGGGAATGTATCTCAAACATATATGTCCTCATAAGAAACCAAAATATTTGGCCTAAGTGTTTTCCACTGGGACCTTTTGAAAGCTATGTGACCAGAGTTGGGAGGCTGCAGTCTATGCATTTGTGGAAGAGAGGAAGGAAACCTGGAGAAAGAGTCTGATTCATGTCACTTTTTCTACTGAACAGAAAAAAACCCCACTGTAATACACCCTCACTGGGGAACCTGACTATAGTTTTTCCCTCAATATGGTGCTTTACAGATTGACAGAAGAAGGTGCATAGAGATGTGAGAAACAGACAAATAGCCTAGCTGGTACTGCTGCTACTGCTGCTGCTGCTGTTGCTGCTGGTTGTCCTATCACAGGACTGAGCAGACAGAATGTACATGATTGTGCAGACATCATACGCCTGTTGTTTAATTTGACAGCAGGTTAAACCATGTAATTTTTTTTCCTCTTAGTGGGTTTAAACCAAAAGCAAGAAAATGAAACAAATATAGAAGTCTAACAGGCTTAAGAGTATGTTTCTCACAGAAAAATAAGTATACCAAAAAGATCAGTAACCATCTGCCCCAAACAGTCCTAGATGTTAGTCTGTTTCCAATATCAATTAGGTTTTCAAGTAAATTGACTTGGGTTTTGGCCAAATATAAGATCGTTTCCTTCTTCTCCATCATTACGTCACATCTGTTCATCTCCCCCATCTTCCAAACCCAACAGTTTCACAGAAATATTTCCAGGCCAAGATGAATCTTTGCTGGGCTTTCAGCTTTTGTATTTTTCTAAATCCTTTGGAGAAGTCCAGAATTGTAGATAACAGTTTTCAAGGATTCTTTCAGACACAGGTCACTGCCAGGTATCTGGGGCTGACTGTAGGGTTTGCACTATGAGATAACTCCTATTCATCACCCCTATTTCAGCATTGGGGTCTGCTATGTGTTCTGGTTCGTCATCCAGCTAATACAGTTAATACTCTAATCATGACAGAATCATCTAGGATCTTTGCAGGAAGTTCTCACTCCATTCACCTGGTTCAACAGCATCTTGCTCTGGAATTTCTTCTCCTTCCAGTCCTCAGGCTTCTGGTCATTTGGGACCTCAGTCAAGGAGGGTTTAAGGGAGAAATCATGTCTCTTAGTAGAATCCCACAACTAGCAACAGTTTGATCAACTAACATTTCAAAACTATTGCCAGGATTCAAGACCAGAGAATAAACTGATTCTTCTTATCAGAAAAGTAGTTTTTTAAATTTGTACCTGGATGCTTTGCAAAATTCTTGTCATAATTGCCAGTCTTTGGGTACTCGTGTTGGAAAGTGAAATGCAATCTGAAGTCTTCCTCAAATACAGTTTTACTGTGGAGTTGATCACAGTTTGGTTCAGGGGCTTTGGGGAGCAGCTTCACAGAAGTACCACTGCTCCATGGAAATTTACTTCATACTGTACAGTAAGAGATTTGATGTCAAACAGAAAGAGCTTTAAAAGTCTGGCAGAGATATGACTCCTGAGCACTCAGAAAACTAAGATGGATATGAAGCATTTAATCAAAAGCAAGGGAATTTAAATTTAAGAATCACAATCCCTCCTGTAATGTGCTGAACAGTTATGGGTTTGGTATTAACAACAGGTTTATTGAACGTCATGCCCAAGAGAACCCAACAATAATTTCATGCAGCACAGACAGCTTTTCAGAAGAAAGCAGTAATGATTACAGTTTGGGTAATACAGCTTTTCTGATGGAGAAACCATATGCTGCACACACACATAGAGCTAAACTGATATACACACCTTTGCAAAATCTCCATTGTCAACTATGCAGAAGCCAATCCACTCTGCTTAGACAGGAACATGCTGCATCAATGAAAATGTCCCCCAGAGCGGCAGACACTTGTGCCACACTTCCCTTTGCTGTGGGGGTGGAGTGGGCAGCAGGAGCATGTGGCAATAACAGTGCTCACAAGCTAACTGATGAGTTCTGGGATGGGGAAAGCTTGAGTGGGCTCATAGTCTTCCAAGAAGGGACCCGTTCAGGAATGGGGGAAGCCAGAGAGCTGCTGACTGGTAGAGCCATTGCCATATCAGTTATCACAGCAGGTATGCAGAGGGGCCCAGCAACTCTGCTCAAGACTGCATGTGGTGATGAGAACCTGAGTCACACAACACAAAGAAGGAAGGACAGCAGGAGAGCATGCTCAAACACGTAGTGGAAGGTGGCAGTCGGGATATTAGAAGGTTGGAAGTTGTGACTTCTGACAACAGGAAAAAAGCGTCCTGCTCCACTTGCAGATCTGCAAATTTCGAATATGTATAATGCCCTGGCCACTGGTGAGGATGAACAAGACCCATCAGAGGATGCATCAGAGCCTTAACCTACTGTCTGCACAAAAGGAAAAAGGCATGTGAACTCCCTCCTGCAGGGGATGGAGGCACCGATCTGCCAATGTAACCTAATATCTTGGAACTTTTTGCTTGGCAGGCTTTAAGATTTGAGATATGTGGAGATATTGCCAAGGCTTATACAGCCCTTGGACTATTTTCCCTTGCTGCTTTTCCATGTGGGCACCAACACTGGAAGGGGCAATGTGAACCATCTGAAGAGTCACAACAGAGTTCTGGAGATGAGAGTAAAGAGCAGGGCGGACCAGGTGGTATCTCCTCAAACCTTCTGATGAAGGAGAAGGCTTGAGCAGAAATGAGTCAACTGATGGTGCAGGGTTGCTCTAGCAGGGATTTGTCTTCTATAACTGCAGGACCTTAAGGAATGAGAGCTGCTGAGTAGGGATGGGATATATCTGGCAAAGTGCAGCAAGATCACCTTTGCAAAAAGGCTTGCTAACCTAGTGATGAGGGCTTTAAACTAGGTGTGGTTGGGGACACCTACCATAATAGAGAAGCAAGGGCACAAAGGGGCAAAGCAGATGTGTCTAGGAGATGTTATAGAAGAGGATCTCCCTTTTCCCCTGTAAAAGCAGCACAATTTAGGATCCATCTCAAATGCCTGTACACCAATGCATGTAGCTCAGAGAACAGTAATTGGAAATCTGTGTGTAGCTGCAGGGCTACAACCTCATTGGGATTATGGTGACATGGGAAGATAGGGCTCATGACTGGTGTTCTGCAATGGAGAGATGCAGTCTCTTCAAGAAAGATGTGTAGGAAGGTATGAAGGAGGGCTTGTACTTTGTGTAAAGGAGTTTCTTGAATGCATGGAGTGCTGCCCCGGTGCAGGTGGCAGACCAGTAAAGAGCTTGTGGGTAAGGATCAGAGGACAGACCAGTACTCATAGTGTTGTAGCAGGTGTCTGCTACAGACCTCCTGATCAAGAGGAGGAGGCAGATAAACCCATCTTTAAGTAGCTGAAGAAAGCCTCAAAGCACACATCTTGGTACTCATGTGTAACTTTTACTACACTGACAACTACTGGAAAGGCAATAAGACTGGAAGCAAGCAACATAGGAGATTTCAGGAGAGTACTGAAGACTATTTCTTGATGGAGGTGATCAATGAACTGACTAGTGGAAATGCTCTGTTGAACCTGTTGCCCACAAACAAGGAAAAACTGGTTGAAGATGTGAAGGTCTATGACAACTTTGGTTGTTGTCACCATAAGACTGGAGCTCAAGATCCTGAGAGGAGTGATCCCATGGGAAACTGTCCCAAAGGGCAAAGGGGATTAGGACAGCTGGCTAATCTTTAAGGACAACCTCCTCAGAGCAAAAGAATGGTCTTTTGCAATGTATGAAAAGTTGAGCAAGCATGACAGAAAGCCAGCATGGATGAACATGTCAATCCTGATTGAACTCAAACACAATTTTTTTTTTGTGGAGGACAAAAGCAATAAGGGTTTCTTTAAGAACATCAGCAGCAAAAGGAAGGCTAAGGGGAGTTTGGGCCCATTGCTCAATGAGGCAGGGTACTTAGTGAAAAGGAATTTGGAAAGAGCTAAGCTACTCAATGCCTTTTTTTGCCTGTTTTCACTGGTAAGGTTTGCCCTCAGGCCTCCAGGTCTCTGAACATTCTTGAAGAGTATTCGGGAGTGAAGCTGTACTCACAGTAGAGGGAGACTGAATTAGGGAGCACTTAAGAATCACTTAATTAGACATAGAGAAACCCATGGTACCAGATAGGATACATGTGAGGGTGCTGAAGGAGGTTGCTGATGTCATTGTGAGGCTACTCTTGGTTATATTTGAAAGGCAATGACAATAAGGGGAGGCTTCTGATCACTGGAAAAAGGCAAATGCCACACTCGTCTTCAAGAAGGGCAAGAAGAAGGAGCTAGGTAACTACCGGCTGGCCAACCTAGTCTCAATAATATGAGACGGTTATTGAGCAAATCCTACTAGATGCCATTTTTAAACACATGAAGGAGAGGAAGGAGCAGTTGACATGGATTTACCAAAGGTAAATCATGCTTGACCAACCTGATTGCTTTCTATGACAAGGTGACTGGCACTGTGGACAAGGTGGTGGATGTTGTTTACCTCAGCTTTAGCAAAGCCTTTCACCCAGTCTTCCACAGTCTCGTTATCACCAGATTGGTGAAATAGGGGCTGAATAAGTGAACAATAAAATGGATGGAAAATTGTCTGCACTGCTGGGGTCAGACTTGTGATCAATAGTGCAAAGTTCAGCTGCAAGCCAATAATTAGTAGTATCCCTCGGAGATAATTTTCTGGGACCAATACTGTTTAATGTCTTCATTAATGACCTGAGAGACAGAAAAAGAGTGCACTGTCAGCAAGTTTATGAATGGCCTGAAATTGGTGTTAATAGTTTATATGCTGTTTATATAGGGCTGTTGTTCAGGGAGACCTGGACAGGTTGGAGAAATGGGATGACCGGAGTCTCATGAAGTTCAAAAAGAGCACATACAAAGTCCTGCATCTGGGATAGAATAACACCATGCACTAGTACAGCCTGAGGGCTGACTGTCCAAGAGGCAGCTCTGCAGAAAAGCAGGTCCGGTATTAGCAGCTCTACATTCATATGAATGTAGCCAGCAGGTCCAGGGAGGGGATCCTTCCCTTCTACTCTGCACTTGTGAGACTGCATCTAAGTACTCTGTCCAGTCTTGGGCTCTCCAGTACAAAAAAACCACGGACATACTGGAGCAAGTACAGGACAGGGCTGTCAGGGGATGGTCAGGAGGCTGGAGCACAGTGCATACATAAAAGGACAGACTGAGCCAGCTATGTCTGTCAGTCTTAAGAAGAGAAGGCTCAGGAGAGACTTTATTGTCATCTACATTTGCTTCATCAGATGATACAGAAAAGATGGAGCCAAGCTTTTTTTGAAGCTGCAGAGTGGGAAAAGTTTTGACATGGGAAATTCTGATCAAATGGGGGAAAAGACATTACCATGAGACCATGATCAAATATTGGAACTGGGGCCCAGAGGGACTGTGGGATCTCCATGCATGGAAGCGTTCAAGACTTCATTAGACATGTCCCTGAGCAACTTGACGTAATTAAACTTGCTTTAAGAAGGGGGTCAGACTAGGCGACCTCCAGAGGAACCTTCCAACCTAAATTGTATTATTCTATGGAAGATTAAAAATGGGAATCCAGTTGGCCAAAATATGTGTACAACAACTGAAATCAAACACTGGCAGAGCTAATGTGCAACTCTCCGAGAAAAAGAAACACATTAGATTGCCACCAAGATGTTTCCTAAGTTAGACAGGGGAAAGGCTCCAATAAAACTCCTATGACATTTTAGGCCATTGGCAGTATTGTATGTCTTTCACATCTGAACAATTTCTACGCACAGTTGCCCAAACAACTTCTGCTTTTAGCTTTCACTGTCAGGAAATCAGAGAGCGATAGCGAGGTCATCTTATTCCACATCTTAATATGAGTGGAACAAAGACAAGAACCAACTGACAATGTCCTGAAAAGGAAAATCACCAAGAAGGAGAGCGGTCTCCATTTATTATCCTTTTATAGTGCAGTTGTATTTACATGACTCCTTTCCATTAATCTCCAGGCATCCCATGGAGAAAGCAGAAGACTGATGCACAATTTAATGACCTGTTTTGTTGAAAACAGCAGGATAAGCCTGTTTAATATGTTTGCTCCTATTAGCGAATGACTGACCAATGGATCAGCCCCAACAAAACCCCAACAGCAACAACAACAATAATGACTGCACTTTTCTAATCAACAAAGCAAAATAGATTTTAATATGTGTATTTCTCATTGAGTGATGCCATACTGTTTGTTGACACCCAAATGACATAGTTGGTCTATATGTCTTCAGCTCTTAACCTCTCTCTGCTTTCCCTGTCAGTTCTAATGCTTTCCAAGCCCTTTCTGCACCAGGAAATCCTGCTTCTTAAGCTTCGTTCTCCTGCCTTCTTTCTGTGTTGCTTTTTACATGTTCTGAGATTACAGTTTCCCAGGCTGGCTAGCCATTGCATGCTTTGTGTCACAATGACCTTTTCCGGGCACTTTCTGCCATCTAAATTTTATTTAATCTAATCCCATTGATTCCTCCTTATGTAGTGTACTGACCTGAATGCAACAAGAGGTTGGTGGCCTTTTTTTCAGAAATGACCTGAATCTCATTTTCTCTTGCCCCTTTTAAAAGTCCTGGCAATACAAATCAACCCAAGGCAGCAGGTGCTGGAGCAGCCACCTAGAGCAGCTCCCCCCACAACCAGGGAGAAGCCGAACCACCCTGGCTTCTTTGCTAGGATTCAAACCATGTGCAATGTCTATGGCACCACTGGGAAAAGCTACACTGACAGGATGGGATGGCAGCCTGTGCTGCAGCTGATAGCACTGCCTGTTGCTTCCCTGAGGCCCGGGCAGAATGAGCGTGATGAGCATCCTGCTGGTATGCTGGGGATAAGCACACTTAGAAGGAAGCTGGCCAACATGGGACCATTACAGGCGGTCTTGAGAAGCCAGCTCCTACAAGGAGTCAAGTGGGGCCAAGAACTGTGGGAATGTGGGCTGCAAGTTAGCACAGAGGATAATTATTTTAACTTAAATTCTGGTATGTTTTGTTTCTTATATTTGAAGAATGAAGGACCCATTAAGTCATATTTCTGTATTTTTTTCTATATTTGCAGAATAAAAAAGAGAAAATTCTGCCTAATAATGCCTATGCAATAATATAGGCACAACAATTAAACAGTATGACATTGGATCCTTGCTTGCCCTTTATCTTGGCTAGAGAATAGATTGCAGTGGAGAATAATTTTTATTTTTCACACATTAATCATATTTGTGGCTTGAAACATCCCAGGCAAATACTGTCCTTAGGACTCAAAATATTTAAAAAGGAAATGTTTGCATCCTTCTGTACGGGTGCAGCAGAAGTTTTAACAGCTTCTGCCCTTGCAAAGCAAACTCGACTCTGCAAGAGGCAGCAAATCTTCATCTTATAATATCTCAAGGTCATCTGAGGGTTGTGCTTTGTAATAAAAATGTGCATGATACGACCAACAGAGTTAATTTGGTTTCCTCTTGGTGACTTAAACAGCAAAGCAGTGTTCTTGTGTAAAGGACTGTCTTGTTAGCCTAAGTGTCTAAAGTGTACTGTATTGACTTTTCTCAGCACACACATACTGCTTGTAAAATGCAATCTGCAAAGAATATAGCCTTCCCATAAGTTTACCTTTACCACTATCCTTTTCTCTTTCTCCTCACTGATGCTTAAAAATTGAGTTTGCCTTTCTGCTTAAATGGCAGATTTTTAGCAAAGTTATTTTGCAACCAAGGCTTTGACTGAAGGAAGAAGTCTGTTATGGAAGTTTTTATGGCTCTATACCTCCAACTACAGCGCTTGCTACTTATGGTGGCAGAAGAGATGATAAAGACACAGGTCTTCTGTTTATTCCCCTCCTCACCCTAATTTAAGACCACTTTCTCTGTCAACTACTTGTCTCCGCCAGCAGTGAATCATACAAGAACTTCTTTGGGATATATAGACCGTATCTGCACAGTGTTATCATTCAAGCACCTCTGCAGCAGACTTGTTTCACTGCAAATCTAGCTCTGAATAAAATAACTTTTTATTTCACAATCCTTTTAAGGATAAAAGATAACAAAGCATTTTGTTAGAAATAAAGTTGGGGGAGTGTGTCCTGTATTATACGTGTCCTGAGTTCTTGCACTTATTTAAAGATGTCCAACCTGGCTTCTGGAAACTGACCACTGGGTGTGATCACTGCCTCACTCACCACACAGGACTGATACAGAAGACCTGCTCTGTAAGTCACAACTCATGCTGATCTGCAAAACACTGGTGAGAAGTGGTACAGGGACTGTCCTCATAGATACATATTGCACATATATACACACATACGTGTATGTACACATATATATTTATATGTACATACAACCCCCTTCATGCACACAGGTAACAACAGGATAACTATACATGTACACATTAACAATTAACAGAAAACACAAACACCTCCGAGTGCCTCTACCTCGGGCTAAGGTATACAGTGATACCCTCACATAATGAACATCACAAAAATATAGCAGTAAAATTCAGTACAGGACAAGACCAGCAAAAAGAGTAACTATTCTTGTCATTGTCCACCACTGAGGCACTCCAAAAGGTAACCATACAAAAAGCAGTCTTAAAAAAATAATTTTGTATATGAGAGAACTGCATATTAGAGAACAAAATTTTTAGCCGAGGTTGTTTATTTTCCTGGTGATGTAAACATACAAAAAATTGTTGCTAGCAAAGCCTCAGGAAGAAACACTGCAGCTTTGTGCATGGTAAGTAACTAGCAAGAGCCAGCAGCACCACCTGGTGTTCTCTCCAACCCCGAGAGAAGCGCTTGTTCCCTGCTCCAACAGCAAGGTCCAGTTCTGTAAACTCTGACTTCTTTAACCCACTGTGTGCCACAGAAATGTATGAACCATGATGGAAAAATCTCTGGCTAGTTTACATTTAAACGGTATGCTCAAGATAGTTTGGTTTGCATGACTACAATTATCAGATTAATGGAGTTAGGAGTCAGTAGTCCTGGAACATAAATGAAGCAAAGATCTCCAACCCTTAGCTTTGGAGGTGACTAATAAACCCTGCTTATAGTAGGGTGGACCAGTTTAAGCATAGCCATTGATGGACATGTGTGTTTTGCCCCGTCTCCCCTTGAGTACCTGCAGAATCAGTTCACTTGCTGGAAGAGTGGGTTGGGTGAGGCTGCGTCTGCCCGCAGGGTCCCATTCAGACATATCCTCAGGCCTTCCTCTCTCTCAGTCAGCTTTGAAAACAAGCCTGAGGCACTTTTGGAAATTTCCCTGTCAAACTGCTCCTACTTCTGGAACAATATTTTCCTTGTCTATTAAACTAAGATTATAGTTTGCAACTTGCAATGCTACCTTTGATGGGAAATCCTGCTTAAAAACTAAATCAAAACCTTGGATAAAAAATAAATAAGTACTTTTTCAATGCATATTAAAATAAATATGCATGGGTATTTACAAAGAGCAATTGGCCCTTGTGTTTAAAGATAGCTGGATTCCTTTGTGACTCAGAGAGAGAGAAAGATACTGATATGCAATTCTGTTTTTCTCTTGTCACTTTCTCAGCAAGTAATAGCACGTTGACCTAGTGTAGGCAAATACTCCAGGCACAAATAAGCTTATTCACAAGCAAGTATGTTTGTTCATAAGACAGTATGCTCTTTCACACATGAATACCCAAGCCAAAAAGGTAGGAACTTAGATGAAAACAGAAATCAGATTCAGCAATTTGGTATATAAATACACGCCTCCAGCTACAACAGGGCTCTACATAGCTTGCAGCCAGTCCTGTAAAAGGTCACTGAGTAAATTCTAAAAAAACTCATGCCTTAAAAGATACTCGACTTCAATTGTGAGTTTTGACATGATTTGTAAGTCAGCACTCTGCAACAAATCTTAAGTACTGCAAAAGTTTTATAGGTGGGAAAAACCAAAACCAACTCTGAGTCACCCTGTAGCCCCAGGATCCCCCTTCACCCTTGCTTAGGGGAAAGAACAAATGGCAGGAAAGGAAGCGGCAAGGAAAGCATCAAGCACTGAGCACCTGCAGACACACAGTTTCAGCCCCGCAAGTCAGCGCTGCCTGTCTGCGGTTGCCCTGTGGGACTTACTGTGGGGTAGGGGTGTGAGCAGAAGACAGTGTATTTCCGAATGATGCCGTTCAGCTTGAGGGGAGGGAGCCAGGACACGAAGATGGTGGAGGCCGAAGCTGCAGCTGCTTTAACACCAGCAGGAGGACCTGGAACTGGAAAAACAAGATGTGTTAGAGTGGCCCAAGGCAGGCACTCAGTCATCCTAGTGTAATGGAGGAGCAAAAAGGAAAAGCAGAGCATGCTGCTTTGGTAACTGTGCCCCTGTGGACCAAGGCGGACAGCCTGTGTTAGGCATCATAGAATCATAGAATCATTAAGGTTGGAAAAGACCTCTAAG
>NW_008825113.1:4351730-4377324 GCF_000699105.1 Pygoscelis adeliae
GCACCGAGGTCAGGCTGACAGGCCTGTAGTTCCCCGGATCCTCCTTCCGGCCCTTGTAGATGGGCGTCACATTGGCCAGCCTCCAGTCATCCGGGACCTCCCCCATTAACCAGGACTGCTGATAAATGATGGAGAGCGGCTTGGTGAGCTCCTCCGCCAGCTCCTTCAGCCCTCTCAAAGTGAAGGAAGCAGCCTCCGCACTGCTCACACCAGGGGAGAGGGTTTGGAGGGCTGTGCACCTATCCCTGAGAGGGGAAAGGCCCTGCTTCAGAGGGCCCTGAAGCAGAAGCTGCCTCTGATGGTTAAACTTCTGTGAAGAATCATACCCAGCCTACATGCATGCAAATATGTTGGCTGTGGCCAGTGAAAATTGCCAAAACCCATACTATTATAAATTGTCAATTTTGAAGACATAACTCATGGCAAATGATTATTTGCTGTATAAATAATATGCATGTGAACAGTTTAATAGGCATACACAGTAGAGCTGTGAATTTAATGAAGTAGAGAGCGAATGAGCTGTAGACCCATGCAGTTAGCACTGCCTGACGTGACCCAGGTCTAGCTAGTGGCGTGATGTGTGAGCAGACATATGGTCGTGCAGTCTCCTTCTCCCCAGCCTTGCCCTCAGCAGCTCAGACCTCTATCTGGCACTGCAGAATGTAAACACATATCTATTTCTCTAATTACAGTGGCTATCTATATAAGCCATTGAAAACTGTCACAGAAAAAGAGAAAAAAAACCCTCCTCTCTAAAACCACATGGAGAAAACTTCAGCCAGGAAATGCTAAAATCTTGGTACATAACCATAACTGTATCTCTTCGCACACTTGCATTTTGAGAAAGACTTTAATTTCATGAGTGTATGTTATTTTTCAAACACACATTACACTGTACAATGTTCTCCAACTTTGGAACCACTCTTATACTAATGTGAAAAAATTCCTGCATGTTAGATTATCACATTACACATAAGCTGGCACTTAAACAAAATAGCAAGGGCTACAATTAACATTTGAATAAATTGTTTTAAATTTTCCTGAAAAAAACCCCACTCTCTTGTCAACAGAAAATTATTTTAAAATATTTTTAAAACTGTAAAAATAAATTATTTGAAATATATTTTTAATACTGCATGTAGAGGATATTCATGTTAAATTATTAAAATAGATATGTTGTACTGGAAATTACAACGTATGGTATTAAAGACAAAATGAAACATTTTGATGGACTCTGTTTTCTGCAGAACTTTTGGTTTATGAGGAATCTAATATTTTTGTCTAATTTCAAGCAAAACAACCAAAATGTTAGAATTTCCAGTAAAATTACCATTCCAATGCTTGATCATCTTTCTTTACTTTCACAGAAAACAGTTATTGTGCAATATAGATGGAAAAACCCTTGTCCAGGAAGCTGATCTTTGGAGATGGATCCTTAATCTTGGTTCTACCTCATTTAAGTAAGTAGATATTATGGTGGTAAAAAACTTTGACTACAAAGAGAAGTCAGACAGCCTGGGGTCTATATTTGCTTAGTTTTGTGGCTACCTAATTCAGGTTGTAAAAAGCATATAAAGAGACCTTCAATTTTGTATCCGTACAGGTACTACTGGAAAATGTAAGAAAACTGACAGATAGGCACCACTCAGTGCAACATTTCTGAATATGCATTTTCTATTTATAGTGTGCTGAGAAAGCTAATAAGGCATCAAGCGAGAATGTCATGATTATAATTGCATACAAACCCAGCCCCTCTCTGCAAAGGGGCTAATTCAGTTAGCAGTTCTATCCGATGCAGAGTAAATATTGATGTTTGACAGCATTCAACTTGTTATTTATACCCAGCTCATTAAAAATGCTATTTGCTCCTGCTGCTGAAGAGTGAAAGCTAGCTCTCCAGGGTAATTACTTAACCCATAGGAGGATTTCTTTATGGTTAGTAATGCTTTCTGGAAATCACTGCGACTATATGTATGAGGTTAAAGTAATTTAGTGTTAAATTAGGGTGTGATCTATAGGGACAGGTTCTGATGGTAATTGGTCATTGCTGTCAACAGCTGAAGGATTAACTCAAAATTCATATAGCATTATCCAGTCAATGGACATATGTGGAAAACATTACTTGTCATTGGACTGCTGTATTTGTGTCTAGCATACAGACCAGCAGAAATAGGGGCTAGAAAGAAAGTCAGGAAGCTATATAGTCAAATTTCTGAAGTTTTTCTAATCCAAAGACCCCTCTGCTTCATTGTGGAGGGGTTGGAATCAAGCAACAATTTTTGCAGTGGTGCCAAAATTACTCTGAATGTTCATTTATTATGCCTCTTTTTGCTACATTGTCTTTGTTTGCTGGGTTGTGCATATGGAAATGACTGTGTGCGGGGAAGTGTTTACATTTCCTTAGCAAGAATTCCACAGACTGTCATCTGACGCCTTACAGACCACCACTGTCTTGGGTCCAGAGCGTAAAGTCATTGTTCAAACTCATCCCCTGGACCTAAATAAGATTATTATGAGTTAGCTCAGCATTAACTGAAACATTTGTTACTAAACATGGGTTCCTTGAGTATCTGAAGAAGTTGTAGTGGGGGAATGCAGTGCCTGCCTTATCTTGGAGAGGAAAGACTCCAGTTTTGCTATGCTAACTTAAGGTATTTTCTCTCATTGCCATTGCATCCCGCAGCCTTACTAGCTTCAGTCATTATGAGACAGCGGTATCAGGAGACCTGGGCTGTCTGAATTCTCCATCGATCTTTATTTAGCACACTGATTCCCACATATCCCAGAAAAGACAAGCTAAATGTGCACAATACCATAGTTTCTTTTTTCCATGGTCACCAGGGTTAAAATAATGGTAGGAAGCCAGAGGACAACCGGAGCAGGGCACAGAGAAACTGAGGACGAGGACTGCTTCTAGCCAACTTTGCAACCTTCCAGATTTGGCAAATTTAAGATCAGAGATGGCCTCATTCTCCAGCTAGCAAGGCTTTGAAAGACACGGAAATAGCATGCTGCTTTCATGTGGAGGAGAACACTTTGTATTCTTGACAGTGCAAGCAAAATGCTAACGCAGAAAAGGCAATTATAATGATACAACTAGTCCGGGAAAAAGCATTTAGATGTGCTGGATAATGGGGAGGAGCTCCAGGAACTTTCTCATTCCCTTTTTCATAAGCAGAGAGGTTATCACCATTTTTCTTCACAGTACTGAACAGCAGGGAGGCAAATGCACAGAGCGTGGTGCATTTAAGAGAGATATCACCGATATATCAGAAAATTGAACCCTGCTCCATAACAGGTTTTTAATTCTGCACCACACAAGACTATCCTATTGACTGTTACATTTATGAAAAATAGAACAGAATAAGCTCCTGACTGCTGCTGGAAGTGCCTTTGTTCATGTAGATATCCCACCTACAATTTAGACCTATGCTAGCCAAAATACATTCACATGTGCTGTCCACCCCTCATTCACTCTGAACTGGCCTCATATTAATTACACCATTTCTATCAAATCCTGCCAGTTTCACAACGGGAACATTTATTATTCTGTACCTTTATTTGTTAGTCAAAAAGATAAAATTGGAGATCTCTGACAATAGAAAAAAATGCTTTAAGGTGTCATTAAGGGCAATTTTCCATCATAGGCCAGGTGATAGAACTGCACAGCCATCCTCATCAGCTGAATGAGCCCAAGCAGAGCTCTGCTCCAAAGAGTACTGAACGTACACTTGACTGGATTTATGCTTATTCATTTTAGAATAAATATAAAGCTTTGTCAGCTGGTATCTGTACATCCATCTCTCTCATGCTAATCACCAGGAAGCCTGGTGTCCAGAGAGAGAATGGAGAGGAAGAAAATCCCTCTGGATTCAGGCAGAGTTTTACAATGAGGCTGGCAAAGGGAGTTTAGTGTTATTCCTCCTTCCTCTCTGCAGCTAGTCCCTGCTGCTCCCTTGCTGCAGCTTTCCCCTTGCTCTGAACACCGACCTCTCTGGCAGAGGATGAACTAGAAGGACAACACTGCTGCATCAGACAAAGTCTTCTGTGGTATACAAACAGCTTTCTGTGCATAAGAATGCATTTTCTCAAAAGAAACTGATAGGAGAGAGAAACATGCATCCTCCTGCATCACAGAAACCCCAGAAGCAACCTCTGTCAGACACTTAGTAAAAAGCAGCCACACCAGGCCAAATTGCCAATTGCAGGAAGCTTTCCCTGGGAGGGGGCTCTGGGGGCCGTGTCCTCCGCTGGCCAGTTCTGCCCAAGGTCAGAGGTGCTGCTGCCGCCCAAGGTGCTGCATCATGTGTCGGGCATGTACGGGGAGCAAATTCATTGTCTCATCTACAGTTTTCTCATATTGCATTTGCAGTGCAGAAACAGAGAGGGAATTTGTCAACCCCCCCATTGCTACAAAGTGGAGTAGCTTTCGAAACCATACTTTGAACACAGAGAGAATTTGAAGAACTACTTTAATTTTTAATTATTTAGTACATCAAATCCTCATGTGAAGAGGACAATTGGCTTACTAGAAACTGTAAAGTGGAAAGGGTAGGATACAAAACCGCAATGAATTCTTAAAAATTGGGCATTTCTGCTTGGCTTATTTTTCTGCCAGGAGGAACTTCAAGAAGAGCAGTTTCTTTTTCTGAAGGCTAATGGGGGAAAAAAACCTAGACAAACCCCATAAATATGATCACATTGAAAGGAAAGCTCCTTTCCTATTATTCACTAGAGCTGTTCCCATTTCCTAAGCCGATCAGCAGCAGTGTCTGACCTCTGGTGTCTAACATCAGTATCAAACATTACAAGAAATTGAAGCTTCAGCTCATTTCATTCAGGCTGACTGCTCTACTCCCTGGGTTAGTCTTATTTTGCCACATTGGAGATTTCAGGCCTGTTAAAGAAATTTTGGCCTGATGTCTTTAAGCTGAACACCAACAGAGAAGTCACAGGAGGCCATGATCTGCCTTTCAACAGCAGCAAAGGAACACGCTGCACCATTGATTTTATGAAGAAAAGTTTCCCCTAACGTAAAAGAAATGAAAAAAGAAAAAGAAATTAACGGCGTGATACGGCCTCATAGTAATAACGATGGGGAGGGCTTGGCAGCCACTTAAAAATATCTCAGAAATACAGATTTTATTAGAGGAGGGTGGAATACCTTGTGTCATAATTTTAGCCAGAGAAGGTCTGGGAGCAGAGATACAAGGTTTCCAGATCTAAGCTCTGTTAAGATTGCAATTATTTGTATTTCACATGCTGAGAGAGTATTCAAACTAACGTTAGGGCAGGATCTTTTAGGTGCACTGAAATTAGTCCTACTGATTAATCCTCTACCAGAGCCTCTTTTCCTTAGAAAATTACAGAAGAAATGTCTGTTCTTTCTGAAGAATGAGGCATCTGGTA
Source organism: Pygoscelis adeliae (assembly GCF_000699105.1). Lineage (NCBI taxonomy): Eukaryota > Metazoa > Chordata > Aves > Sphenisciformes > Spheniscidae > Pygoscelis > Pygoscelis adeliae. The sequence continues at coordinate 4,357,140 of NW_008825113.1, forward strand.
GGTACGTATAGTTTGGCAATGTGAATGGTCTTTTCCCATTTAACTTCCACAGCCTTAAGGATGCTTAGACCCGGGACTTTGGTTTTGGCTTATGTTTAATTGCAGCCCTTTATGTATTCCCCTCTAAATCTTTACTACCTTTAATAAAAAGTTGTGAAGCTGAAGCAAAACATGAAATCATTGTATTTTCTGGAAACACCTTTCAGTTTAGTTTTCTGGACAAAAGATTTACTGTGTGGAACCACTGTGAGGCATCAGAAACCATCTGAAAAGGTTAGTCATGCTGCCTCAGGGTGAATTATTGCTGAACTGCCAGGAGGATTAAAGATGAGAGATGAGCCTTTGCACAGCAGCCAAACACGGTCAGAGTCTATGTGCTTCCCACACCTCAGGGCCTGTCTGATCTCAGAAAGGGAGAGAGCAAGAGACCCACCAAGAATTAGGGAGAAGCAAACTGGGAAGAGGTGGGTCAAGGAAAAGAAAAAAAAAAAAAAAGGAAAAAAAAAAAAAAGGAAAAAGAAAAAGAAAAAGAAAAAGAAAAATAAAAAGAAAAAGAAAAAGAAAAAGAAAAAGAAAAATAAAAAGAAAAAGAAAAAGAAAAAGAAAAAGAAAAATAAAAAGAAAAAGAAAAAGAAAAAGAAAAATAAAAAGAAAAAGAAAAAGAAAAAGAAAAAGAAAAAGAAAAATAAAAAGAAAAAGAAAAAGAAAAAGAAAAATAAAAAGAAAAAGAAAAAGAAAAAGAAAAATAAAAAGAAAAAGAAAAAGAAAAAGAAAAATAAAAAGAAAAAGAAAAAGAAAAAGAAATTATTTGAGGCTTCCAATGTTTCAGAACTGTTGCAAACTGGAGACAGGTCACAGCAGATGGACCGGTGTATATGTCAGGGGAGGGAGCAATGGGCACAGTAACCCTTCAGATAGGAAATACTGTTAAAAAGCAGCAAGTTATCCATCGCTTTCCCTGGCCAGCAGGGCAAAGGGAAGTACTTAGCCCACTTTGCAGCAAAAGAGATTGCATTAAGGTGGATCCTTAACTGGTACAGGATACTTAGAGAGGCTATGGAGTCCTCATCACTGTGAATTTTGGAGAAAAATTTAGTAAATATCAGCGATGGCTGAGATGTATCTGATCCTTTTTAGAGCAGAGGAATGGTCTTGGTGAGGTGTTGCAACCTTTCAGGAGCAGTACGCCATGTTTTTGTTGTCCCCAGTGAGAGACAGAGGTACTGCTGGCACCACTTCTGCCATCTGATCATTTCCAAAAGCTGAAGGAACCTCACACAGAGACACCTAGGCAAGTTTTGGTAGCTTGCAGCTCCCATCAAGTTTTTAACTCAACAGAAACCAGTGCATGGCATTCCCAAACAGCCGTTACGACTTCTGCGGCATAGGTACCATGAAGTGCGGACCCAGGAGCCAGGGCTTGTCTCTACAGGTTGGCTTTTCAGGGATTTCTGGAATAATGCTCCTCATTGTCCCCTGACATTGGACTGGCCGGCCGATTTGACACATAAGGCAGCAGGCTGCAATGCTGCTCAAAGGCATAGACCAGCAAGCACATTCTTGCTGTCGTCAGGGGTGCTCTAACATGAACTGTTATCTCCCTGAGACCAGCCTGTCCCCGAGCTCCTGGAGCAGTGTGGGACAATCCCCCTGTCTGCTGGTGGCTTAAGTACCAGTCCCAAGGTTCTGGGGTGAGAGAGCCTTTGTGTTCAGAGAGTATTCAGGGAAAAGTTGCCATGCTGGGATCTACCTGACAAAAAGTAACTTGAAAATGCAGCGGGTGATCTTACAGTCCTCTTATTTTTCAGATTTTTCTTTGAAATAAAACCATCTACCTCCAAACACGGAGTGTCTCAAGAGCACCTGACTCAGGACTTAGGTGCTCCAAAGTAGTTGTTAAACAACTTTAGGGTGGGATCAGAATGACCTAACATTCAGTGTTTAAGACACACAAGTCTATAGCTGAGCAAATTGTCCTTAGCAGTTTCAGACTAGGTGCGGTACCTTGAGGCAGTTTTAAACAGAGCCACTATTGCAAGCTGATGCAGGATCTCAGTGATACCTACATCTAGCAAGTCCAGGAAGTAGACCTACATTAACCAACATTGCTACACACCTAAATTTCCTCACATTTCTCAGCTATAAGACATTCACTTACTTTCTTTACTGTTAATTAAACTTTGATAAAAGTAATGGAAAATATTAAGCGCATGAAAATAGAACAAGGAACAAATAACTCATTTGATAATGTGAGAGAAAATTTTGGAAGTCCCCTGGATACAACTACAGTTGGGGCTAGGTGACGTTACAATGTATGTAAATTTTAGAATGAGTGCCTTAATATTTTATTGGAAAAAATTAATAACTTCTATCAAGTCATTTTTTTTATCGGCAAAAAAATGCCAAACATTCATCAAGTTAGTTAATCTACTGAACCTACTTTCTTGGCACTTTTGTAAATCTCATTACAAATTAAAAAATTGACAAATTTAATCATATATTCATGAATGATCAGTAAACTGGATGAGTAATAAAGAAAAATCCATTGACTAATTTCTTTTTTAAATATTACATAACTCACAGGAGAATTTACCAATCAAACATTATTCAAGTAACTTAATTGCTAGGGCTGTGTGCCTTTTTATTTCTGCCAAAAAATTCTTGATCCAGATTTTCAAAAGTGTTTAGGGATCTAAAGATGTATTTGTACATCTCACAGGTTTTTCAAGGCATTATACAGGTTAGGGACAAAACTCCCCCTGAATTTGAAATTCTAGTCCTTGAGAAACAGATCAGTATGTGGCATCCTACTGAGGCAACCTGAAGTGATTTCCATAGTTAAAGTTACAAGAAAGTGATTATGAAATCTCGTGTGTCTGTGTGTGATTAAAAGTTTCTTAAACTTTCAGCATCAAGACTTAAATTTTCCATGCTTTGGTCTATGAACAAAGGCAAGACGTTTTTATTCTTCATTTTGCTTTTGAAAGAAGAGGTGTTTGGAGGACTTTTTTTTTATATATTGAAAAAAATCTTCTTAGAAGCTTATAAGTTATATAAGATCAGCCCAGAATAGTCTCTCCTCTTTTCCCCATTTTCAATCACTTTGAAAATGATTTGAAAGAATGGGTTTGAAAGAATTAACTCAAACCCTCTCAAAATTCTCAAATAAGATCTTGAAGTATTTGGGAAAAAAAAAAAAAAGACAAACTTGCTCAGATCATTAGTGTTAGATCCAAACTTAACTGGAGTCTTGGAAACAGTCAGTTTGTTTTCAAAGTTGTGGGCGCATGCTTCTCTCCATGTGCTCCTAACTCAAGACCTCCAGATAGAAATCTCACTCTGCATGTTTGTGTACAATATTTGCACTATTTTGAAAGCCTGAGACATACAAACATTTTGTGGAAGTGGGAATGGAAAATGTTTTACTCCTTACCATCTTCTTTAGTGCGGGTGAAAATTTGTTCACTTCTCACTCCATCTCCAGCTCGTGTAAAAGCCAACACCTGAATGCTGTAGTTGGTGTATTTTTCCAGGCCATCAAGCTCTAGTGATGGCTGTGTAGTAGTGACATTCTTTATCTCTCCTAGCTCTATAGAATAAAAAAGAAGTTGAGTTATTGCCAAGTTCAATATTCTCCCAGCTATTGATATCAACTGTGGAAATCCTGGGGATTAAAGAGTATAGTAGAGGAGTAATGCTTCATTATTATAAAATAGCAGTGAATTGTAATAAACTAAAATACCTTCCTTTGTGTCCTGACTTCTTACCATTCAAAGCAGACCCAGTTTTCATTTTCAAACTATTTTTTTGTAATTTTTTTAAATACAGGGAAGAGAATTGAAAATTTCTACAAGAATAAGATTTTTCATAAAGAATAGATAACAAGAAGAGATTATTGCAATACATTCCCTAAAGCAAAAATGAGAAAGTCAGTTATCTTCATAAAGATATTCTGGTTTTGAGAAAAAACATTTCTCATAAGGAAAAACAAAAAAAATGCCCCTTTATTTCAAAATATGTAGCAAGTGCTGCTGCAAAGCACTTGATGGCAGTAATACCAGCTAACAATAGATTTAAACACAGTAAAAACAGATTTACTTGCAGAAAGATGATGCACTTCATATGAATCTTTTTTGCAGCAAGCTAAGTAGTACAACCCATATGGCAAAAAAGCTTTAAACATATTTAGGGCAGAAAATAAAGCTGAATGAATGAAGAAAATCCAGTTTTAGGCACTACATGAACATCATCTTTTTTCATCATGTTGTAGGACATCACATAGGAGCTTAGACGTGCACTGATAATATTCACATAAGATCTGATCCAAAGACTACAGGCATCACTGAAAATATTTAATTTTATGTCCGTCATGTCTACATTTTTATGTATGCTTCTCATATATTTTTTATCTTTATTTTTAAATGTACAAAAGAATTGGTGGTTTATTTTCAAATATTCTTGACTTTAACATTACCACCAGTAACAATGGGCCTCCACGCTACATTTCCACTCTGAGTTCCCCTTGCTACATTAACAGAGGCCAGGATTTGCAAGACAATTGCATATTAGCGTGTACTATGATCCTGATGGATGAAAGCAAACGAAGGGAGACAGCTCATTGCCCTAGAGCTGTGGAAATTCAGCAGGGCAAATAGGAATAAGGGCATGTGCATCTCAAACCTACTAATATTTAATTTACAAGAAAGGTGGTACGTAAAATTATCATCATGTGATAAATTGCAGACTAGTAAGGTATCTCATTTCTCCTTTGATCATTTCACTCATTCTCTGCTCAGGAGTCTATTTCCCTAGGAATTGCGCTGAGAGTACAAAACATAAGCACAACAGAAGAGGCTGGCATGAAAATAACAAGCCTTTTCCATAAATGTTTCCTTTTTTTGCCCTCAGCTGTGCAGATGAAATGCATCCTGCCAAAATAAGCCTCTCAAGTAGGCAACTAGCTAAGCAAACAGATAACCAACCAAACTAAAATAAAATACAGGATTGGGCAGGTATGTTCTAGGTTCATATCATCATTCTTTAGAAAAGAAAACTGCTGGACTTTGTAACTGAGATTAAATTTTCTCAGGTCATTTTGGGTACTATGGCAGGTCTATGGAGTGTTGCAAACCCATGGCGGAAGCCTTCCCCGAGGCCCCCTCCAGGCAACTTTGCAATGCCTGCTGCTCTGTTAAAACTCTATGGAAAATGGCTTCCTTCACAGGTAGATGAAGCTTTCTCTAAACCAAAGAGAAAAAGAAGTACAATGCCTTCACAGCAGAGAGTAAATGATATAAAGGCCACATATGGCTTGTTACTTGGTAATAGCTTGATTTCTCTCACCTCCGTCCAAGAGATTGGCCCAGTAGATAACCCTGAATCCTTGCAGAATCCCATTCAGCGTTTCTTTCGCCAAAGTTGACCAAGAAATAGAGATGGTTTCTGGTGACGTGGCAGTGGCTTGCACGTTCCCTGGAGGGCAACTGGGCACTGGAATAAGATATTCACCACTTTTAACTCAGTGAATATGACTCAATGCTTACCCTTCGGCTACACTTTCAATTTTCATTGCTATCCCACCACCCATTATTTAATTAGCAGTTACACACTGTTAACAATGCAAAACCTTTATTCTTGCTACAATCCAAATGTTTCTGCAAGTGCAGCTGATTTCCCTTGAATAACTTTTGATGTACTGCTTCCCCACTTGCTGACTAGTCCTTTAATAGGTTTTTTGTTGCTTTTTTTGAGAGAGAAATGTGTCCTAGGGCTGAAATAGGCAGAATGTTCTGTAAGCAATTTAAATACATTTTTTAAAGTTTGCAGCCAAATTGCCGTCTTTCTGGACAATTCTAATGTCTCTCTAAAATTGGTGGGGAGTGGAAGCGGGCACATCTTTAAAAAATATCGGAAAAAATATTCATAAAATATTTTCACTGACATTTAGACAAAATTGGAAAAACTCAGCCAAATCTAAGGCATTTCTGTTGGCCATTTAGTGTCAAAGCAATACAGCAGTATTAGTATTTGGCATTGCTTTTAAAGCTCATGACATCTTTAATTCTGAGAGGGACCCAAAATTGAGTAACGACCAAAAAAAACATTGCCAGAAAAAGTAAGCATGCCAGATTCTGAAGAAAAAAAATATTATTTATTACAATACAAAAGAGATGCACGTGTGAGTATACTGCCTTCTGAGGTCTTACGGTGATCTGTCTAGGTCTAGAAACATTTAGAGTAAATGGAAAACACCAGCCTTCCATGAAGCGTATGCCTCAAAATCTGTAGCTGTTGAGAATTTTAGATTTGTGCTTTTGCATTTCCCCCATGTAAAAAGTCAGATTCCTAGCTGGCACTGACTTCAGTACACTGATGCCAATTTACAGTAGCTGAAAATTTGACCTACACTGTCCTTCAGGATTATTATTTGCTTTTATTCTCCTCCAAAATATTGGGCTCTTTTTGGATATAGAATAATTCTCTTTTTCCACTAGAGGACTCCCTCTCATTGCTTGAGAAGTGCTTTTTATGCAGTTTGAAAAAAAAAAAAGTCTAAATTGTTCCTTGGATTAGACAGGTTAATTTTGTCTGAAATAACAATGATTTTTCTCACATTAGTTTGGATATCCTTGAAAAAAACACACATCTCTCTTTAGGCTGACAAGATAAAGGATTGTGCAGTACAAGAGCTCTAGGTTTCACAGCAGATTATTTTGAAAACAAAAGAAAGCCAACAAAATTAACAGTATCACTTCACCTTTCAGAGTTTTACTCTCAAAACTATGATGAGATCACTATGAAGCTATGATGAGATCACAAAATTTACAAATGTGTAAACACCAGAGCAATAGGCTTCTTAATGAAAGCTGTGGTCTTAGTCAATATAATTCACAGCAGGATATATTCCATTAGTAGTTAATATATTACAGGTGTTAGATACAGTAGACAGCTGGATGGAAAGAGACTGACCAATGAGCACGTATTCATTGCAAGAGATGCAGAATCATCCAGGTAAATAAATGTAACATTAATAATATGTCCCACGATAGCTGTTTGCCAAGCACCTACCATCCTCAAGAGTAGTGGTGATGATTTCCTGAGAAGAAGGTCCTATTCCAGCCCGGTTGCAAGCCTGGACTACCATGCCATACTGGGTGAATTTTTTCAGGTTATTCAGCGTATAAACTTCACTGTCCCCAGTGGTATCAATACTGATGATGTTGAACTGGAAATTGCCCCCTGCACTGTACTCCCGATAACCTATCTGGTATCCACGAATAATTCCATTTTGCAAGTGTTTCTTTGGAGCCTAAACAAAATATGAAAGATTACACATGAAGTACATGTCTCCAAAGTCAAGCTGTTCCCCTTAAGATTTTTGAAATATACACAAAGTCAACATTTTTTCGTAACCAAATGCAAATCTATTTCTGTAACAATTTGAAAATACTCCCTGCACATGAAGTAGTAACTTTTTACCATTATATATACATTTCAGGTGCAGTTTGTTCTAATTTGTGCATTCCTGTGCTAAAAGAAAGACCTTTAAATGGTTCATACACAGAAAAATCTGACAAGGAGATATTCTTGAGTTATAATTTGAATTTATAATATTTTGTTTTCTTATCAGGTGAATCAATCAAAGTTGAGTTGATAAGGGTATATTTGCATTACAGGCCTACCATTCACTACTAATCGTGTTTTTTGCCAGAAGCCCTTACCATTCACTCACTAAATCTTTAGTAAGGCATTTATTGATCTGTTGAAGGCAGTCACATAAGTTTATTCAGCTAGATGCACTAGGAAAATTTTACGCTGTGCTTTGAAATATGCTTCTGTTCATTCAGTGTGTAGTGTGGAAAGATGATTAGATAATGAGTGCTGAAGGCAATGATGAATTGGAAAGCAGGGATTTGCATACTGAATAGCTACTAAAACAAGGTGTACAATATCTGGCATTCAGGAATATGGACAGTATAAAATGGTTGGCCATAGCTATGTGCCGTATTTCTCAGTCACAGTGCAAGACTCCCTGTACCCGACTAGTGGAAATCATTTCTGTACTCTGCAATATAAAATGTAGTCTAGAGTAAAACAAGGATTGGCATCTCAGGGAAAAAGCCTGTTATTGACAAAAATACCTATTAAAATTCCATTTAAATAGTACTGGACTAATTTCAATATGTGATAATGTTCCTGTCTGATTTTCTACGTATATCGGCAATGAGCTAAACCGGCAGAGGCAGCAATTTCTGTTGTTACTGCATCCCATCAAATCTACTGAGGAACACATTCTCAAGAAGAACGCTCTTTTCTGCTGCAGAACCTGTCTGTTTCAGCAAGTTTATAGTCCACTGCATTAAAGTCTCACTGGAGCTAAGAAAGCCAGCGTGGGATTTGCCTTTCATCCACTACCAACAAATCATTGCTCTGCAAAAGCCAGCACCCTCTCCGTATTTAAAATGTATCACTGGATGGACATGACTGGTTGATATGACTTCAGGTGCTTTATTTTTTTTCTCCCTCCTGCCTTCAGAAACAGAAACAAAACTTGAAGCAAGGATATATTTTCCACTGCACTACTTCAGTTCCTCCAGTACTAACATGCTCTCTGCAAGCGTGGCGCTGTCCGTTCTGATGTAGATGACCGAATTAGGAGATTCAACTCTTGAGTGCCTTGTAAGGCACGCTGCAGGGATTAGAACTGTGTTTTTGGAATCTAAGAGTATAATTGTTCCCTGTTTGAATATTTCTATGCTTTGCTGTCAAAAACCTCCCAACTTCTTTAGAAACATGTAGGTCTTTTATTATCAAAACACTTTGTTTGCAAGTGCGTTACCCATTCTGAACAACTCCATGGCTTCGTGATCTTTAAATGATTGCAAAAGGTATTTTTTTTAAGCTGGACTGTGGGGTGGAAACTAAGGTCAGATTATTTTTTGTTTGTTTGAGGTTCAGATATCTTCATAAAATAAAGCTGTTTGACTCCATCTGAGAAGAAAATAACTTTATCACATTTAAATAATTAAATAATTCAGGGTGAATTGTTTCATTAGTTGAAGGATTTCAAATTCTCTCCTAGTTAAAGGCTGCAACTGGAACATTTTCATGAGTTACCATGGATGGCTTTTGAACAAAAGTTGTTGCCACAAACACATTGCACATTGAAATCACAAGCAACGTGCATAAAACACATACACCACATAATGTAGTGCATGTATTGTTTTGTGATTGGCATATGCTGCCTACTGCCCCATTAAGGTGCTGTACGTACGTACACTATATACTATAAGGCATGCACTGTATACCAAGAAAAAGTGAGCATACACCTTGTACATAATAGATTACAGAAGCATATAGCACTTACATTGGAACACATATATCATACGGTAAAACAGAGGGAACATAATGATAAAACTGAATTGTACATTTACTATGCATTGAAATGTTCTCAGCACAGGACTATAGCCAGAATAGCCTCTTCACTGGGAATTCTGCAATTATATACTTTCTCATTTTCAATTGGAAAAAAATGGAAAATTTTGCATTTTTCATGAAACATCTTTATAATTGTTTTAGGTCAAGGGAATTTTTTCTTTAAATAAAATATCAACATTTTACTTCTTTTTTTTTCACTTTGAAACATTATACAATATAAAACAAGCTCAAAGTCACTTCAGAACAAAGCATTGAAATGTTCTGTTGCACAAAAGTTCAAATGTTCTTTGTTAGTACTACCTAAATGCTTCATTTTGGATTGACATTTTGCACAAATAAATAATTTTTGATATATACGCCTTCTTGTGTATAGACACATTTTTGGTAGAAAATTCAGTGAAGCAACGTTTGTCCGTGACTAAGTGTTCATGGGGAAAAATATTGTTACCCCTGTCAGGAGTCATAGAACATTATGAAAAAGTAAGTTTCAGTCTATGATTTTACTGCTTATCTCACAAAATCCAATATTTGTAAAATAGAGTATCAATGACTTTTGTAAAGTATGATGTTTTATAGTTGTGTGCACGTGTATATGCATAAAGAAGATCCCATGCCTAAATTTAATGGGTTCATTTACCTTGTAAAGTACTACAAGAAAAAATAATTAATATTTTCATGCTCTTTTCTAAATGAGAATTCCTGTTTAATTCCCATTCTGTCTCTGCCATTTTAAACTACCAAAAAGTGCTGAGTGTTATTTAAAAATTCAATCTGAAACCCAATGTTCTATGCAGACACATAGAAATGGGATTAAATAGATCACAGACCTATAAAACTTTGCTTAACTAGGATTTTCTAAAAGTGGGCTAAGAGAAACTTTAAAGGAAGATTAATGACTAGCAAGCTGCAGAAATAGAACTTAATACTAGATGAAAGATAATTGATGTGTTATTCTCTGTTCCTTTTGCTATTATTGACACTGTCTGTATTTAAATGAGGTTTACCAACTTTAAATATAACTATATAACTACAGTTCTCAACACAATCACTTTTCTATAATGCCATCATAAGTTTTCATGGCAAAAGCTCCACATGCCTCCAAAATAAAAATGACCAGGTTGTTAGAGAGTTTATTTTCTTTTTTTTTGCCTCCATGACAATATAGGATTGATCTCATGGGGTATTTCTTTATTCTTAAGAACTTTCTATTGCACAATGCAATGAGTGCCTTCTGCACAGCCGTGCATCATAGGGACCTACGCAAACTCAGGATTCAGCATGGGACTGAACTATAGTATGTCTGTGGGACCATCTTAAAGTACCTTGTTGAGTAATGCACTAAAACTGCTCTGGCCAGGAGAGAACTGCAATAATTCAAGTGAAGTAAATGGCTCACTCCTGGTTTTGGACTTCTATCAGGGAGACTTCTTCATCAGCTCTTACAAATTGTCATTCAGGAAATAATTCTTCCAGTAAAAGTAGGACTACGCAAGCACTAACCTTTCAGAAAGGCAGCTCATTGACTACACCTTTGTCTGCAAAGGAATTTCGAGGTCAAGGAAAACAATTAGGTTTCAAGTACATCCAGCACCACAGAGAAACTTAGCACCCATCAGATGAGCTAACGTACCAGCAGATAAAGCAATGACTGCAAATCAAGGCAAAGAGTTTTCAAGCTGAGCACACAGGGGCTTGACAGCACAAAGATCACAATGAACAGAATTTCAGTGAAGTGCCAGTGGTGCCTTTTGCTGCCCATCCTTTCACAGGCAGACCTCCAGAGTTTCTGCTGCTTGCAAAACAGCACCTCATGGGGTCTTGTGGTATGATGGGGCCATAGGCTACCTCTGGCTAGAGCCAGCAACACCTTCCTGGCACTTTGCTAGAGGACACTGCTACAGTGCCCCTCGTGCTGCTTGACCTCGTCAGATGCTGCTGGTCAATAAATTAAAAGCTTTAACAGATTTAACAGAGACTGGGTCTATAGGAATAATATCTTGAAGGTTCACAGGAAACTGGGTATTCATTGGAGACTGGGTGTACAGTCTGGCAGCGCAGTCCACAGCAAACTCCAAATGGCTAGCCAGCATCTGCACAGTGCGTGGCACCAGGATCACCTGGGGGTGCACAGTTCTGGGAGCATGGACCCACCTTTCCTGGTCTGTATATATGCTGCATGTGTACAAGCAGACACTTCCAAGGTCACAGGTAGCTCACACCTTAAGTTCACTCCAGTTTTGAAAACCCATCTCTACACTCAGCTCACGAGACTTGCCAGGGCAATGGAGTATATATTCAATACATAGCTCATTTCTGTGATTATTTTGTTTTGTTAGATGCTGATCATTACTCGACAAGTATCCACAAATCAAATTCCAAATGTGATCTTGAGAATACAACTCCAGCTGCTCATTTGATACGCTTCTACTCCCCAGAAAATACCTAGAGATCAGGACACTAAGTTGCACCTCAAGTGTCCTGGAAGTACAAATTGAACCATATTTCAGACAATGTTATTGAAATGTAGGTGTGGGAATTTTGTTTGTCCTGTAGCTGTCTGCACACATCTGCATCTATAAAATTTAATGGCAAATCTTCAGAGTCACAAATGGCAGCTATAAACTCCAGCAGTGAACCAATGGTGCCTATCTTCTCTTGTTGCTTTTGAAAATATCCCCCAAAGTGAACTTTAAAAAAGCAAGCAAGCCTTTCAATCTGCCTACGCACACATCCATAAAAACAAGTTCATGCATAGAAGCTTGGAGGTTATAGTTGACTAGATCTGATGGCAGTCACGCTTCTTGAGTGCTTTAAAAAGAAACAACCCATTAAGCATTTGTTTCAGTTGTTGAGAATCACTGTACACTCTTCATTGCTTCAATAGCTACTTCCTTTGCTCTACTGACTCTATGTTGCATTTAAAACCGTGCTTCATGTATGCCTTTTATAAGTACAATGTTGTGTTTCACTTCAACCACAAGGTAAGCCTGTGGCTAGTGACCACATGCCTTTCGTTTTTGGAAACCATTTGATGAAAACCAATGCTGATATAAATTTAAGATGTGGACGAGATCCAAGAGTCAGCACTGTATTTGTGACCCGTGCATAAGAGGTCTGATAAAGACTACTGCCTTTGAAGCTTAATACTGAAATGTCTCATCGAAACAGAATTTTTAATGCACCATTTTTAAAACACCATTGAACTACTCAAAAAATCTTGACAGCTGAGGTCCCTCTGTACTAGTTGGACATCTCCACAGGTATATGTCCACCTACACTGCATATATGGAGATCATGCACTGTAGAAACCTGTCTTTTCAGAAACCGACTCAAAACTAACACAGGATCGTGCTGGTTATTTAAACAATAAATAACCAGCAGCCCACAGTTATTTATATGGTTAATAAGCAGCAGCTCACTGCTACTATTCTGACTTTCTGGATGGTCCATATAATGGGGCAAAAGACACATCATCCACATTTGCAGGACTAATTAACATCATTATAAAAATTAGTTACTATTATGCCACCATCCCACTCCAGCACTTAGTACTCAGAATTTTACATATATGGAATTATCAATACAATTTGGAAACTGCCATTCATATTGAGATTACACTAGTGTAATTAGATAGCTTTATTCTCTCTGCTACAATGTAGAAGCAGTATATATCACAAAACCATTTAAAACATGGTTTAAGTACCTCTGATATCATACCAAAAGCATTTAAAACATTCTGCCATTGTCAAAACACCGGGCAAAATCTAGAAAAAACGAATTGAGTCACAAGACATGCCAGATTTTTAAATAATATCAGTTGCTGGTGTTTTTAAATCAGTTGCTCTGATTCATCAATTCTCATGGACTAGATTGAGACACTATACTGCTCTCTCTGTGCAGACATGCCTTCAGTAAGGCTCTGTCCCAAAGTCCATTCAATGGGGAAAAACTCCTATTGGCTCCAATGGTTTGGGGAAATTTTGCCCAAAACCACAGTGAAATTCTGTGAGCGCTCATTTTCCAAGCATGTAGCCTTATCGCTGAAATCAGAAGGAAGTAGGAAATGTTCTCGCCGTCAGCACAGGCAAGCAGCTACTGCTATTACTCTTCAATGGAAGGTTCTTTCTTTGCATAATGCACCACTCTTAATGGCAAATGTTTTAAGATTTGTTGGCAAAGGCATCTGCAAGGTCTCTCCCAAATTAAATAAGATCCACAGTTGTTATAAAACTCGCCTCAGTGGAACCTCTTTGAATGCACCAAAATACTGTCAGAGTCTACATTCTTGGATGTATGAGTACTTACCTTCCAGGTGACCCTAATGCTTTGTGAAGATATAGGCTCAAGTTGGACATCCTGAGGTGGACCATCAGGAGCTGGAAAGAGAGAAGGGAGGTGCATCAAAACTGGCCCTCACAGCCCACAGAATTCAGGGCTTCACATAGTATGTCACCATCGTAACACACCAGCATCACAGAGGTTTGGACTGATTCAATGTCATATGGAAAACTGAAGATACCACTTCATCAAACAAAACCAGAGCCTAGCATCTTCCTTATTCAGGCACCATCTCTGGCCAACAGTGAAATACAACACATAGCAATGCAGTAAATAAAATAAGAGTGAATAATAGTGACTTTTCTTGTTTAGTGATACTCTCACAATGCTGTTTCTGCTTTATAAATAGGCAAGACATATTTTCAGCAGTCAGAACCCTGTGGGTGATAGAAAGGCAGCAGAACCCCTTTGAAAGCAGGTGAGACAGGAGCTCTTCATCCAGCCTTCATCATGTTGCACACTTTCCAGTGGGATCCCCTTTGCTCACTAGAGACTGAGCACATTCAGCCAAATACCAAATATTTTATACACAAAACCCTATGTACTTTACCCTCTCCCCCTCCCCAGTGTAAGTATTCCAACCTGGAAATCAGACAAAAATTAACTGCCAGATGGAAAAAGCACGCTGCAGCTCCTGCCTGAGACAGTTTCCTTTACTATCGATACACTACCAAGGGCGTGCATGACGCTTTAAAAGCGAATTAAAAAAGAAGGCCCTGAGTCTAGGGGAACCTACTTGTCAGCTGGGCAGTAGATCAAGGATCGGCTGGGATTGAACAGGGAGATGTGAAGTAAATTGCTTGCTGAGCGAGGTAAATCATTGTAAAAGAAAGATCTGAAGAAAGGAATGGAGTCATCTCAAGCTGCTGTAGAGGGTTCCCTTGATGCAGAATATGGCCTCAGTAAAAGGTATTAAATTAAGTTTAATAGCATGACAAAGGAAGTAAAGCAATAAAAAGGGTGAGATGGGGCTGATAGAGGTGGAGCAGCAGTAAATGACAGCTGTGGTGAAAGGAACCAGAACATTTTGATTTAACTGATGAAAGCAGAGAGACCTAGAATACAGCCTGTAATATGTTTAAGTTATTAAATATGCCTTATTCTGTGCCATTCTTGACATTCTTTCCTGCATATGGGAAATTTCCAAAGGTTGAAAGAACTTTATTTCCATTCCTCTTGCATTAATGTACAGGAAGGAGAAGAGGAAGAAGTCCACTGGCAAAAATGAGATCTCTATGAATTTTTTTAATCCTGTCCTTTATTCCTGTTGACAAACATGAATGCCAGGTACATTATAATGTAGTGGAATTTGAGCAAAGCATTTGATCCTAAAAATGGGTTTTAAAATATGCCTCTTAAAATCTTGACTTTTCCTTGGAAGACACCAAAAGTTTTTACAGACCTGAGTAGTTAACTGTTCCCAGCATACCATGGTGAAATGTTAAATAAGAAGTCATTTATTTTACATACTTAATGTCGTACAGAGTTTGTGGCAAAGACATAAAGAAAACCCAGATATCCCAGCTTCCTCTATTGATTTCAGTATTAAACAACAGCCATAATGCTTTTTTTTTTTTGACAAGCATTAGTGCAAGTGTGTACTTGCAGTCTATTTTCCAACACAGGAGCTAACTGTGGTTGTATTGAGGGAAAGATGTGGTCTGTAAGCTCTGAAATCATGCCATTCTTGACTGTTCTTTTGCCACAGAGACCCTTTACAGTTTTCTTTCTAATAGCTAGTGCTGGCCAACTCAGGTCACTATAATATGTGGTATGTAACCTGTGCCCCCTTGCCAATAGCATGGGCTTTTCATATCGTCTTTCTTGGACCTTTATTTTGCTCCCTGTTCTCCATTTCCTATTGTAAAAGCAGAGAACAGAAGTAAACAGCTATCAAAAAATGATGCTCTTGTACATTGCACACCACCTGAAATCAAAACCCAGGAGACAAGCATTACATACTCTGCCTAAGCCTGACCTCCTCTCTTCCAATTGTTCCCTAGGTAGATCAGTGACTTTTGAATACAGTTCCACACTGCTGGTCTTTTTCTCTAAATAGATGGCTCCTCAAAAGACAGCAACAAAAGGATCAATTATTCTGAAACTTGGTAACAAAGAACTGAATAAAACGTGATATTAAGGTTCCACCCTGCTCATGGGGAAGCTGTTTTTTTATTTCAAGGCCAGCTGCTGATCCTGACAACTTAATTATCAGTCAGGAAAAACTCCGCAAGTAAGAAATATTCTAAGCACGGGGGAATAAGAGAGAAAGAGAGAGTAGATCCAAGAATCACCCCTCTACTTTGATGGATACGCACAAGGAAGGATGGGCATTTTGGGGACACAGATGATACTGACCGGAAGAATGTTTTCTCTAGGGATTTCACATTTTCATTGAACAAAGGAAAAGAAAAACCCTGATCAAATGATAAATATTTTGCAAACAAACTATTCACCATTGATAAAGCTGTTCACTGAAGGCTCATAAAAATGTGAATACTCTTCACTCCTTTCCTTCCACTAGGATGAAAAAGACACCTGATAAAAAAAGAAATGCAGCTTGTGTTGTCTCCTGCTTACTCTTCTTCGTGCTGTGAGCCCTTGTGTCCTGTTCTTATTCAAAAAGTCCCTCGGAACCAAAAACATATTCTCCTGACAAGGAGTATATTTTCAGTGTACTAAATTTACTCATGGAGAAAATGAGTGAGAATTACGCAGTTGTATTCAGATGAGCTGTACTGAAAATTGGTCACCGAGTGTTTAAAGTCTAGACCAACATGAATCTTGAAAAAGAAGTAGGATTTTCACTGCCAGGTCACTGTCACCCAGATACTCGCATTATGGTTCTCCTCTCAAAATCCCCAAAGAAGGAAGCATTGCTGACTTAGCATAAGATAGCAGGAAAAATAAAATTAGCAAGATAAAGATGTGTTTTCAAATACAAATGAGCAAGCTCCTGTCTGGTCAAGACTTTTCAGAGTACCTCCACCATCACTCTCAACTGTACACCTTTGTACATTACATATAATTGCAATGTATACCTGCCAGATGTATTTACGGCCATTCAGCATTTTCATTCCTAATTGCTGAAATAGAGAGCTGTAGCCCTCTGCTTTTCACCCATAAGTCTTTTTCAGTCACATGTAACATGTAGGCCTCAGAATGTGGTAGCATGCACAAGGCTGTGCTGTCCTTATCCATCTGCCACTTCTGCTAGCCCTGAGAAATGAAAATAAGATGGCACTGGAAGGCAGCAATTTGAGTGCACAAAGGAGTGGGCCCAGCCACCAAAGTGAAAATGCCCGCACAGCCCTCCTATTACAGAAACCTGTAGCAATGTAGAAGAATACATGGAAACAAAGAACAGGGGGATGACACTAATTAATGACAGCCAACTGACTTGTACAGTAATCAGAAAACTAAATGGTGGGTGGGGTAGCAGATGGAATACCAAAGGAAGATATGATTCACGTAGATCTGTGTTCTCAAATGGGGGTAGCTTAAATTAGTTACCTATACTAATACTTGGGCATCTAAGGAAAGCCACAAGACCCACAGGGGAGGAACCACCACTAAAAATAGGATCTCGTTGATTGAGTTGCCTAACTGTAGATACAGGCGTGCCATTTCCAGTACCCCAGGCTGAAAATTTGGAGCACGATGTCTTTTTTGACCACTAGATGCCACTGAACGGCTTTAATTACAGGCCTGCACGATGAAGTTGCAAAAGTCACAATGTTTTATGGGAACAATTCAGTATTTCTTTTGACGCAGCTGCAGCAATATAAGCAGCATTTCAAGTAAAGATTCCTCACATCAAAGAGCAATAATTCCCAGCACGATTTAGATGCTACAAAACCAGATCATACCTGCTTCATCGGTTGTGATGGTGAGCTCATTGCTGGCCTCACTCTTGCCGATGCGATTCTTGGCATACATGCGAATGTTGTAAGTTGAGGAAGGGTGGAGGTCAATGATGGTGGCTTGGTTTAGCTGAGGGGAAACATCTTTGGTTCTCTGAACAGAATCCCAAGAGTCTATTTAATAAGAGATTAAAATAAAACAGGCAAATGAAAGATGAAGTTAACATCGCTAACACTAGCATGCAGCTAAACCGTGTCACAGAGCGGAACACTACCATTGCTGAATTAACCCAGGTAACACCTGCTACTGCAAGCAAATCGAGTGATCGCCTTCCTTGACAGCACTCCTGACTGCTCCAAGTGTGGTGCTGTGAATAATGGGATCTCAGCCCCAGGGTCACCAGCAAATCCAAGGAAATAGCTACGCCTTTGCCTTTTTTTGAGGGGGTGGTGAGAGCAGCAAAGATTCCCCAGCTTTGTGTGCGTGCCTGTGTGTGTACATATTGGTTTTTTACCATTGGTACAACTGTGATGGGAGCTGCTGCCCCACAGGAGTCCTCACTCAGAGCAAAGGTTGGTTGTGCTCCAAAAAGGGGGGAAAGGGAGTTAATAAACAGGAATGGAGGGCCCTTAGACCAGCAGAGATCAGGCAGAAAGTTTGATTCCAAATTGCAGGAGCTCAGATCACAGGTGAACAGTGAGCACGAGCTTGGAGTACTTAGACATGGGGCTCAGCACCCTCCAGGACTGATGCTATTTCCCTGACTCATGTTAGGTTGCAGGAACAGTTTAATACGAGGGAAATGTAGAACCCTCTTAGCTTTTTGCATATATCTGCAAAAGGAGGAGCACATTGTTATTATTCATGCTTACTATTAATTTGCCTGCTATGTTTTTAATAAATTCTCCAGGCATATAACAGGAAAAAGGATGGAAATTGGCTAAACACAGTAACCCCTCCTTTTCATCCAAGCATTCAATTGCTGCAAACAAAATAATAGAATCTATCTCTTTAAAGCATCTTGATGTCTTTTATGACTTGCCATCCTTCATTCCTTTCTTACTGCAGGCAATGTTCCTCCTTTAACCTCTGCAGCATCCTATGGGGGATGTCACTGGAGGCTCTACAGGAGTGTTTTACAGTATGGGTCACTGTAGGCAGGATCGCAGAAAGCTCAGCAGATAAGAAAGACTAGTTTAAAAATAGAAACCTCACTCAGATACAAAATATTTGCACATACTGTGTAAATTCTTTTATATGAGCTTGCTAAAAGATGCACAAGTTGTCACAATGACATCTGCAGCTTGGCTGGTTACAGGGCCTGTTTGCTTGTCCATGTGGCTTTGTTTACCCAGAAAACATCTAGGAATCAGACATTTAAGTGCTAGCCAAATTCACTTGAATATATTTTTCCTTGGTAACTGAGTTTGTCACAGCTTCCTCTGTAGGATACTTTCAGAAGCTGTAAAGCAGTTACCTGCAGGCAGCGCTGCTACAACTTGCTTTCAGTTTGCTGCAACTTCACAGAATTTCTTAAACTTTACAGAATTTTAACCAGCAGTTACACTCCATTGTGTTCAATGTTATACAAGCACAGAAGGAGACTGTCTGTTCCAGTGTACCATGCCAACAGGAAAGGAATTTAAAAAAAAAAGACCTGCTTGGTATGGAGAATGTGTTAAATTTCCCTTGAGGATGATGAGAATTTCTTTTAATATAGTCCTTATTTATCAAATTGCTTAAGTTTTCACTTGGTTGTTTGAAATACTGACCTCTGGGTGGTAGGACTCTGTAGTACATATTGGCTGCTGAAATCAAATAAGCAAATTTGAAAAATTCTTGTGACTCTTAGTAGATTAAGTAATGAGACACCATGGAGAAAGAGAGAGATGAAAACTCACGGTCTTCTGTACTTCTGAACGTAGGTTTCCAGTGTTTATTTATGACTAACGCATGGACTGCAGGAGTATATTTTGATACATGTATCCCCTTTTTGAAGGGTAAAATAAATCAACAAAACCAATCCCCCCAAACTGAGTCAGTCCAGGGAGAACTTAATCTCTCACCAAAACTGTTTTCAGTTTTGAAAAATTTAAGTGTTAATAAGAAGAAAAGAGAAGTTAATATTGTTTTCTTTTGGCAAACCCTAAAAATATTTGCTTGCGTCCATGTGGTATGTAATTGAGTGAGGTATTGACTATTGGCTCTTCTGGTTTTTATTGATGTTGCAGAGTGCTCTAAAATCCGCTTACCTAGAAAGACTGAAAAAGCACAGAAAACAAGCAGCAATGGGCTAGCAAAAAAAAAAAAAAAAAGTTAAAAGAGTGGAATTTTTAGGTATTCTTTATTCCACTCACAAAACGTTACACCCAGGCATTTCTCAGTGTCATACAAAATGCGCGCTGACACAATGCTCGACGAAAAATTTACGATTTTGTGAAAACCAGCAGCTTTCCACCCGTTCCTAAGATAAAGGGGGAAGCTTTGGGGTTACTCTGCGGAAGACAATTAGGGCCCATTCGCTGCGCCTCAAGGCCGATTTCGG
>NW_008825113.1:4377414-4398297 GCF_000699105.1 Pygoscelis adeliae
CCTTGGCAGATTTGGGGTGGGGTGGGGGGGGACCCCCCAGCTCTGCGAAGACACCTGCGTCCTGAAGGATGCCGAGTTCACACGTGAGCACAAGAAAGCGCAAAGCACAGTCCTCTCCCTTCAGGTCAGGCCTTAAGCGCAACTGATATTCAGTTTGCCCCTCGGCTTTCCTAATGACATAAAAAAATAAAAAGGATGAGGAGAGAGGCACAAAGAAGGACCCACATACCTGTTCCTATCTGCAGGCCTTTTTGTACACCTCCGATGGAAAAGTCTGATGGCTACACATCAGTGGTTTCAACGAAGGGCCGGGTCTGCGTGCCACAGGTACATTGCTGTACAGACAGGCATTGTATCTGAGTACTGAGACAGCCTGAAATGCTGAGCTCCCGCTATTCATGTTGCTCCTGCATGGCAACTGGACCCTACAGGTGCCACCTACCCATGTGACAGGCAAGTCCACGCTCCTTCTAGAGGGTAACTAACGTGTCTTTTTTGTCTGATGGCACGGCAGGGGTAGATAGGATACATGAGGGCAGCACCGCATAGGGAAGTCCGTGCATGATATGTGGTCACCTGCACGTTCTCTAAAACTGAAAGGTTCTGCAGTTTTCCTTCTTGAGAAGCCTAGATGATGCGTCCTGCTGTAAACCTGTTTCTGAGTCCTCAGGGTAAGCAACATAGGTGGAAAATTCTCACTAAACACAGCTGTGCAGTTTACAGCTTTACTTTGGCCTTGGCAGGATGTTCCCTGAGCTTACCATCTGGATTGTGAACGTTTTACCTAAGTTTTCTTCTGTCCCTTTAATATCTGGAAACTGTGAGAAGTTTTCTTAGTTCCCTCTTCTTTGTTCTAGCTTCCCCCAACTACCCTGTGCAAGTTCTTCAGTAACCATCTTTGGTGTTTCATCTTCTTGGCGGTTTAATTAATGACAAAAATCGTGTGCAAGAATTCAAAAACCTGATCCTAGTTTCTCCAAATGTTCAGCTTCAGATTCTAAAAAAGGATGTTTCTGTTGTTTGCAGTGACATGAAGGTAATCGGCTTTTTTTAGGACATGACCTCCAGTATTTGTCTTCATATACAGACAAATAAATATTTTCTCCAACACCAATTCTGCCACCCACTATTTTTTCTTTCTTTCAATTTTTTGACCTTTATCACTATATTGTGTCTTGGTGTTTTCATCCAATCTGATGGCGCCTCATTTGCTGTCTTGCTATTGATTTATCATGCCATATGACAGAGACATAATTTTGCAACGCAAGTTCCCAGTGATTATCACTTAATCTTTGCCTGCATTCTGCATTATCACTTGAAAACATTGAACTGTTAGAAAACCTAACAAAGATGTTTCAGAGATCTGAAGTCCCTTTCCACCACTGCTTCAAAGGAAGCAGCTCAATCTTCCTAGATAGGGTTATGCTGAGTTACAGGATTCAGCAATACAAGTGATGTTTTAGGGTGAGAAAGGAGCCTGTCAGGCAAGAATGACTTTCAAAAACTGTTCTGGAGCAGCTGGAAAGAACGGAAAAGAATCAAAAAGAAAACAAAGCCCAGAAACTTTTAGGTACACATATCCCTTGAAGGCATCCTTGCCTAGTCTACATCTCCAAAGCTGTGACTCCTGACCACAGCCTCAGTGGGGAATTTTCACTTGCAATCTTTCAGGTACCATGCTCACCTGTACATTAACAATTTCATTTACAAAGCCAATGCAAAAACGGTGACTGATGATGTAGTAACGAAAGCATCACAACATTTTTGCCTAAGTAAGTAAAGCACAAAGGAAATACACAATGTAGACAAATGAAGAATAGTAAAGATGGTTAGTAGAATAATTAAAAAAAAAAATTGGCAAATTTTAAAATTTTATGAACAAGTGCATTTTTACATCTCAGAACTAAAGGGAGAAGACTATAAATGTACTATAGTTGCTTTGATAAATGGAATGTTTCACCGATAAGCACACATAGAGCATTCCCATTAGTGGACTACGTCCCCTTAACAAATAGTGCAACAAACTCCAACATAAAAGAGTACAATATAATTTCTCAGTGTCTTTTTAATCATGCTTGAAATATGAAAACATTGTTCCATTGCAATTTCCTTTCTAGTCTCTTCTCAAATCATGACTCAGGGATAGTGCTTAACAATGTGCCTAATTTTAAGTGTGATCTTAGATCACAAACACGGTTCCAACGCACCTTGAATGTTTTTAGATTTCAATAGACAGTGAATATTTTGGGGGCTTAATACATACAGGAAGAGGGATATTTTCCTGACTTAGGGGGTTGCATTGGTTTTTTTAACTACTCACCTCATTCATCTTACTAGACGTTCATTGATGTGACTGCATGGTGACCTAGCAGAAAGGTATCTGCTCACGTTGGCCTGCCAGTAAGTGCCACTGATCTTATCCTTTGGAGTGTTTCCAGTATGTTACTGAAAACTCTGCATGGTGCTTCAGCAAACTACCACACAGCTTTCTTCGTCTAGAAATTCTCATAACTACCCTTTTACACCCCTAACTTTCCAGGGAAGATGCCATGTACTCATATATCAATAGAAAATAACTTCTAAAAATCAGCACTACAGGAAAAGATAATTTGTAAAGGCAGGTATTTTTTCTATAGGAAAAAACAGACAACGAAAAGAAAAAAAAGGCAAATGGAGAAAAGATAACAACAGGGACCAAGAATTAGCTAGCAAAACCATCATATCAGCTATCACCTAGAATGGCTTGTTTTACAACAAAAAATTTTCCTCTTACATGTAGGTTTCTCTGGTAAAAGGGAAAAGCAGCAATTACTAAACTTAATGTCCTTACCTCAGAAAAAAGAGACAACAAATGAAGATAAATCTTACTGTGGAAGATCAAATAAACCAATGTAAAAATTTCCATCAGGCAGTTTCAATTTATGAATTCTCTTTTACGATACAAATTCAGTGATAAATGACTAGTGATGGGGATTACTTCAGAGGAAGAGTATTTCTCACCCGACTTGTTCTTGCACTCGATATCATAGCCAGTGATTGGGCTGTTCCCATCAAATCCCATGGTCCATCTGAGGGCAATACTGCGCGCTCTCACCTCTCGGATTTCTATTTCAGGAGGGTCGGGGGGCTCTGGGTAAACACACACACACAGTTTTAGTCAGAAGAAAGCCCATATTCTTAACAAGATAACATTAATGAGTGTGGCACTGGCATAGCTTACTGGTGGTAAGCTCTCATGGCATTTTCTCCAGTCACTCACTAGTACCCTCAGCCAGTTAATCCCCTGCTGAAGAATACTCAACAGAGGGAAGAAAAGTCACTTTTCAACTAGGAGTCACTGATGTAATCTTGAATACTGACTTTTGTTTAACCTTCTTAGATGCAACATGGAGTTGCATTTCTTTAAAAGCACTCCAGATTGGACTACTGACGCTAGAAAAGATTTTTACCTAGAACACCATGTTTCACTGATATTTCTGCAGTTTTTACACAAAAGGTGGTGGTAGAAATATGAATACTAAACTTAAAAGTGCTAGATTTGGTGGGGGGAGGGAGTAAAATTTCTCTCTCTTTGAATATGTTTAAAAGTCTTCATTTAATAACAGAATAATTTGATAACAGTATGAAATTACACTAAAGCCTCTTTCTGCCTCTAGAGTTAAGGATGTAAATAAGCAGCATTTATACTCATTCTAATGCCCCTTTAAATTGTCACGGCAGTTTAAATGAGCAGCGGTGTAACTGAGAACCTGTCCCCAAACTCCACCTGAGTTTTTCGACAGGGCTGCCTTAGGCATTCACTGAAATCTGCTGTTACTTGAAATCAGGAGTGGGTAGAAAGTTGCAAGTCCTAGAAATTTGCTGTGTGCATGCTCAAAGGCATACAAGCACAGGAACAAGCATCGCACAGAAATAAGCAGTGGCCAGTGGCTGAGTCCTGCCTGTGCTCTGCATCTCAAATACTATCACCTCGGCCACTCCAGGACCTACTGCTGTCTGCCTGAGTGGAACCCTGCGGGAGGGGAACCCCAGCCCCAGGCAACATAGGTTCCTAGAGTTTGCGTTGTGCAAACTGATTACAATTTATTTTGACTGATTAAACTTGAAATATTATGTTTAAAGATCCACAGTAGGTTTAACATTTCTCTAGAGAGAAAGTCAGATCACTTTTGCTTTATTTCAGACTTGGGTTTTAAGAACATTTGTTCTTTAAAAACAAATGCAACCCTCTCCCCCAAAAAAGTCACCCCTTCACATCCACTGTCCCTACTGAAGATGATAGTTTTAAGTATCTTTAGTAGATTGCCAGCTGGTGTATTTAAGAAAAATTCTCCTTATTAATTTGTACAGATCTAGAAAGACTCGAGCTTATCCTTTATTTTGATTTAATCTGTGATGCTGGAAAATTAAAGACTGAGCATCTTAATGTGGCTCCTCATTTCTTTGACAATGAGGACTACATTTAATTAGGAATCAGAGCCTCCCTCCCCCAACAGATTTCTGAGGATGGCATACACTTACTGTACTACAATAGCTGTGTTTTTTTCCTTATGTTGTCCTCTTCCTACCTTGCACAGTGAGCTGAATTATTCCACGATCCTCCCCATAAGAATTGATGGCATGGCAGGAAAAGAAGCCAGAATCTTCACGCACAGTTGGCAAAATCTATAGGTGGTTTGAAAAGAAGTGATTGATTGAACAGCACGCAGAGAAAATAAACCAACAGCTTTTCTGTATGGTGCAAGAAAAATTGTACAAACTGTTTTACTTGACAGTAGTAAATAGATATTGCATGTTATGCACATACATACATAGGCAGAGTAAAGCATCCAAAATACTGAGACTTATCAAAACTAGCAACACCTGGGCTGAGGAAGCAGGCTGTCAGATCTACATGTGTAGTCAGGAGTTGGAGCACCACCTATTCCTGTAGCTTCTCATTAGGAGGCTTGTTTCCAGTTACTCATAAGTTTGCCAAGTATTTAACAGTTGGCTGAAATTTTCCATACAAAACGGTGCCTCCTGCTGCCTCCAATTTTTTCCAGTTATTTCTGAAAGTAACTCAAGTGGCTGAAGTCTGTGTGGAGGAAATAAAGGTTCAAACACTGGTGGTGAACCCTGTAGTATTCAGCATGGCATGTCATAATAAAATTTGGGTGGTCTTTCTTTTCAATTTGTTATTTAATAACATAGAAAGTTATACATAATCTTTAAGTACATGATCATAATGGTATTTTTCTACAGGACCACTGCTTCATTCAGTGTACAATAGGGAGAGGATTTTTTTAAATGAGCAGATGTTCCAAATACCGTTTTCTTCTCATTGTTCAGTGTGCTGCTCCACACTTTACTGCACACAGTTCAAACTGTGCCCTGAAGACAGACTTATTCATTTTCTCTTAGCCTTTTCTGTGGCATTCACCTATGCAATACCCATTTCAGAAACATGAGTGAATTTATTTTCATAAACCCTGACATCATGAAGAGTATTACCACCGTTTCATATGGGGAATTAAGGAACCAGACTTAAGACAATGTTTGTGGCTGCTTGACAAGTTGCCACATATTAGCTGAGCCATGATAACTCCACGTGCTCTTTATTCCTCAGCAAAGCCAAGGTAATATGAGCACAACTCTCCTTCACCACTGGTAAAGATAAATGGATTAATTTCCAACTCGCTACAAGGATATTGGAGAGTTATCATCTGAGATGTGGTAACTTGTCAAGCTGTGTTAAGTTGCACGTGTGGCTGAGCTTTAAGATAGGAAAACAAAATTTTTCAGAGCCCAATTTGATACATCTAGGGCCTTCTTTCCCCCCCTCAGAGTCCTTAGCAATAAATAGCATTTCATGTGTTCATAACAGCTTCCATTGAGTTAAGCTGCAGCTATGAGGGCTTAGTACTTCTGCAAATCAGACCCCAAGGGCTCAAGGCAAGTACCTAGAAAACAAAGAACACACAATTATTGGCCACCTGTGAAAAGTTTGGTTTCAATGATCAGCCTTGCATCACACAGTGTCTTTCATTACTCAACCCTAATTCAACTCCAGAGAAAATCCAAGTCATGCCTGACTGAGGCAGGGGTCTTGCAGAAAGAATAGAAGATGAGTATACACCTAAAGATCACATCATCATGCACACATGCAAAAGCACTGAGTTAAAAGCTTCAGAGACAACCTTAATCCTGACATTTTCTATTTTGGGGGTATTTTATCTCTCAGAAGTCAAAGGTTTTGTATGTAACATACATATGGATGTAGAACGCCACTACCGTACACAACTGCTTCAGAAGAGAATTCTCCAAGCAGGTCTCCAGCCTTCCAAAAAGAAATTTTGTTGTGCATCCAGGCATTATCTTACTAAAGTCAATAAGACAAATGAGGGCAGAGAGGTCTAGGGATCTATCGTACAATTAAATATTATTTGTAACACAAATATACTAATATGAACAAAGTCACACATAGAACTTATTCTTCCTCATAGAAATCAATGACAAAGCTCCCTCACAGAGACCAAAACCAGATTTTTACTGGATATCATCCAACACAGTTTTTGGCTAGTAAAGAAAGAGATATACCTTAAGAGTTACACTGGAATATAGATAAACACCAGAGAGCTAGAGAACTATTTCCTTGGTAAAAATGTTTTTAAGAATGTGACTGAAAAATGGAAAATTGAGATTTTTGACTGAGAATATATATGATCTTTTCAAAAAATTCTTTTAGATTTTGTAAAGGTACATGTAAAAATATAAAGAAATGGACTGATAACTTGCTCATGTTGGTAAATTTTAGATTTGAGTGGAAAAAGCTGTATCCTGGTATATTGAGGGCAAGGTCATAGCCCCACATGTTGTAGGTGACACCAGAACAGCAGGAGTTTCCTGTGCTTCCATGGCATCTTTGGGAAACTTAAGTCCCCAAAACAGCAGTGCCGCTCATATAGTCCCTCAATCTAACCCAGGTCAGCCACTTAGGAGTTAATGGAGTCCCACATACTGATTTTTCAGGCAAGTCGAGGTGCATGGTTCCCACACCACCAGACAGCTGCCTGTCAGAAGCAGAAGTGGAGATGCAGACTATGACCATTTGCTAGGTGGTTCGGTGACTTCTGCTACTGTGTACAGTAAGTGCCAACTACTACTGGCAGCAGTAGATATACTACTTACGTATCTACATGTGCCTTTTCCTTCCATCTCACTTTGAATCCGATGACTAACCTGACTTTGTAAAATGGTCCCACAAGCCCCAAAAAGTGAAAGGGAGGGAGAAAAAGTACTTTAAAAAGACAGCATTTTTATCTCAAAACAGCTTAATGATTTTGGTGAAGGTAAGCCTGACACACATCAGAGCTAGGGGTCAGATACTCACTCAGCGCTTATCAGCAGTGTACTCAAAACTAAGCTGTGCTGCCAGCCCAGGAAAGGCAGGCTAAGGCATGAGCCACGTTGCTCCTGAGACAGAAAGGACGGGGGGGGGGCTGTGAGCTAGGCTCACTCTCTTGTTGCCTCTGGAGCATGGGAAGATGGAGACTAATTTTTCTGAGGGATGGGATGCAGAAGTTTCCTCTACCTCCTCTTGCTGCCAGCTCTCCAGGACTGCGCCACGGGTGGAGTGAGTGGTGGGGCTTTGACCTTGTAGGGCAGAGGTAGCTGTGCATTCCTATCAAAACCAAATCAGGCAACACTCTCACACATGTAGATGAGTCGTGGGTCACTTTGTTTTCTTACCTGCAGAGTGGAGATCACTTCATCTCCAACTTCCTTGGTGGAAACAAGGTAACGGGACATTTCAGGGTTAATGATTCGGTCTTCTTTTTCCCAGCGGACTATGATGGGTTTCTCTCCATGTGCCGTGCAGCTCATCTCCTTCTTTTGACCTTGTGTTGCCAAGGTGGTATTTGGATAGGAAGTTATCATAGCTGGAACTAAAAACAGACAAAACAAAAAAAGATCGTTCTTCAGTAAGATGACTAGTCTGATGATACAGGGTTGGGCCTTCAATTTGGGTTTCATTCAGCTTGTCCATATTTGACCAGATGGCCAAAAATGTGAGAAATTATTTTACTTTCATTCCTGTGTAAGAGAATTTTTTTAAGATTGAAGCTGGGCCTCAAAGGGAACTTAGCAGAGAAGAGCTGGGACTGGACAGTGGGGCTGTAGAGACAAGAAGATGTGAATCCAAAGGAAGCCTGGCTCCATTTGTTTTGCTGTTCACAGGACAACTTGTAACATGATTAAAATATTCACAGTACATAAAGTGAGTAATAAGCATTCAGATATGGGGCCAATAAAGAACTGATAAAAATTTTTAATTCCTTCTGATGAGCTACTGTTTTATTTGCTGACAGATATATGCTCTACAATTTTGTATGGCAGTAATAACCTATCAAAATGAGGGCTCAATTAAACCAAGAGCTGTACAAAATTAAAAGAAAGGGTCTGTACCAAAAAGCTTACAGTCCATGTATGTGCTGAGTGCATAGTTAAACTGTACTGAACTGGAAGTATAATTAAACTGACAATAAACCTAGCTAGATTTGAGTTTTTATTGTATTCAGAAGATATTTGCAGAACAGTTTGGACATAATTGTCAACTTCATTAAACATTCGGGACTTTAAAAAATTTTAATGCTGAAAAAAGTACTCTCTTGCTAGCAAGAATAGGCTTAAACCCCAAGTATTTTCTTATTTCGGAATAAAAATTTTCTGGAAATAGGAAGAAAAAATCCTCAGTGTTTTACTGCGAACCCCTCAAAACATGCCATTTTTGAAACAGGATGGTCTCTTTGGTGTCCTCAGTAGCCTGTCCTTTCCTTCCCATATTATTTGTCTATTAATGAATAGCATCTGGGCATTTGTGAGTAGGAAGAATCAAAGCCCATGAGTCTGTCTTTCAGTTCTGGCCCTTTCCCTGCTTGGGAGAAGCTGGAAAGCCTTGGACAACACACGGGATTGCTCTCCTCTGGATGAATTTGTCCACTCCTTTCAAAGCATATGAGGTGGCAGGAAAGAGTCCCTTCTCTAAGCTCTTGCACGCCAGGGCTGCCTCCTGCAATAGCCCCACTCTCCTTGTTTTTATGCATGAACACTTGCCTCTTCTTATCAGAACAACTCACTCATTCCATCTCAACTTCTCTGGGTCTCTATTTTAAGAAGGTGACATTGGCACAAGACCTGATTTGAGGCCTTCCCGGTCTTTCTTCCTGCATAGATTGCATCTATTGCTACTGGACAGCAAAAAAAATCCTTATTTAAATGAATTACTATAATTGCTAGTTGAAATGTTAATGCTTGGTGGCATGACCTTTTCACATGCCAGAGCTGTTGATGCTTGGATATGACAATATGTCAGGATGCAGCCCTTTCTCTTCAAAGGCTTCCTGAATCAAAACAAACCAATTTGAAAATTAACAGGGCTGTGGAGCTGTGAGTTAGAGTTATGAATGGGATCTAATTACAGGAAGAACTCCTAGAAGGATCTTGTGTGACACATGAGGCTCTTTAGGCACTGATATGCATTAGTGATGAAGTATGTCTAGTTTAACTGTTTGGATATTAGGTACCGATTAGTTTTGTTGAAGAGGAGCATTCAAAGAGAAGAAATAATGAATAATCAGAATAGAAAATTAGGACGAGTCTGATTCTGTCTTCTAAAGGATGAAAATAGCTTCAGTTTTATCTGGCATCTGTCCAAGTACTAGCACCCACAAGGCGGTTACTTTCAGAAGGTCACTTTCTGCAGCCATCTGCTTGTTGCTTCCAAACATGGAAGCTACCGTCCTAGGCCTATGCAGCTGCAGGCCTGTGGGCCCTGTATGTGCAAGTATGTGCACTTGAACATACCTGCCCTCATCTGCAACACCTGAAATAGAGCAATATATCCTTTTATGCATTTTGTTCATCAGTAAGAGACCCAATTCAAATGAGTGGCAGGCTATTAAGGAGTCCACATTACCATTATTAACTTGTGCCACCACCTTTCTTCCTTCCATAATCTCCCAAGCCCCCCAGATGTCCCTTCCTTCTTCATTTGCCACACCTCTCCACATCTACCTCTTCTGCCCTCAACACAGCACGCTCCAGTCCCCTTCACCTCTCCCCTTCCCGCTGCAACCTCCTCAGGTTCTCACATGTTCACTAACCCCTACAGCAATGTTTTCCTCCTCCAACCTCATTTCCCGTCCCTAATTAAATCATGCCAACTTCCCAAGTCACTGAAGTGATTTTCTCTACAGCTGCAGTCCTCCTTCCCATCGTTATCTCCTACTTTGAGTTTCTCTGGTGACGGAGAGAGCATGCGCTTAGCCCACCCGGGAGCTGAGGGGTGGTGTGTGCCTCCCCACGAGGTACCTGAGCTACCGGGGTGCCTGTGTCCCCGGGCAGGAGGGCTCAGCATTCGGAACAGGTGAGCCTCACACTGGCAGGTCTACTCTCCTCCTGCTTCACAGGTAGGAGCACACGGTGTGCACCCACAGAAAACAGGACATTCGGATTTAGATTTAAATCCCACGGACCTCGAGTAGCCTGTCTCAGAGACTCCTTCCTCACTTTCAGGTCTCCTAAACTGTTGTCTACCAAGAGTCCCCTGACGGGTGACAGTGCCAAACCAAACACCACAACTATCTTACTTGCTTTTTATAAAAACAGAGGCTAGCTTATGAAGCTCAAATTTTTTTCCAGGAAACTTTCTTAATAAGAGCAGCATAAAAACATGTAAAGAAAGATGACTTTATTCCTCAGATACAGCTTTATCCCTGATTATCCTTCCCTTCCTCTCACATAATCTTTCACATGGATTCCTTATTGACATAGCAATACCTCACAGCTAAATATTTCCCCTTCCTCCAAAGCTGATTTTTTACTCTTCACAATTTATCTCCAATGATCCTAAACCATAAGCTCTTCTTTTTATCTTCCTCTATGTCAAAAGATTTCTGGTAACAAAGCCACATTCCCAAGGACATATTAGGCAATGTATTTCGTCATCCTCCAACTATCTTTAATCAAATTACTGATGCAAATAACTGAGATAAATATGCTGGCTCTTTACTGACAAAATAATCTAGAAAACTGTAAATAAGCAAACTAAATCAGTACTATATATGCATAAGATATTCTCTCAGGATGACTTAAAAAAAAGTGAAGGCACTTAGAAATACATCAAGATGATTCAGATGCCATATTAAGTGTGTGTATCCTTTATACCTCTTCAAATATACATTATATGCACACACATATGTTGATATGTATTTATATAAGAGAATTTTGGAAGGGAAGGGCATGTTGCTGGGCATGTTCAAGGAATGCATAGCGTCATGTTCCAGGACTTTGGAGTAGGCTTCCCTATGGGACAAATTAATCCAATTCTCTCTCCTCTGGGGTTCTCCATGACTTTCTCTGAAACATGCCATGTGGTGCTGGGCATTGTTAAAAGTCTATTGGTCAAAATTGGTCAAAATAGAAGCTACAGTTCATAGAGTATGGCAATTTCCATTTTCAAGGTATGCATATTGCTGCCAGCAACATTAATCTAGGAGATTTCTCTGTTTAAAATTGGGCTTCAGCTTGGGAAGCTGATTTGTTTATTCCTTTTCCCAGACCAACCCACTGATTTCCCCTTTCTTCGCGGCAACCCGGTAAGGAGTAATCTCATTGCTTTATAGTATTAGCAACTTCATCATTAAAAATCAAAGTGCAAAATTCAGTAATCGAGGTTACTCTTAAGAATCATGGAGCTGGCTCAGACAAAACAAGAACCTTTTGTCCCACTCTTGAAGAAAACTGAACCTGGACCTTTCCTAAAATTCAGTAAAAATTACTTAATCTGACTCTCTTTTCTCTGCTACTGCTGAGTGTTTCATCAGGAACTGCATGCAAATAAAAATGAAAACTTTTAATTACCTTGAAAAGACTAGTCTAATTATCCAGAATAAGAAGGCTATAGTAACTTAGGTGAAACTTGAACAAAGTAACAGAAACTTTTTGATCCTTTTAGAATAAACCTTCACGAATTACTAGAAAACTGAAATTCACATTCATTTTAAAAACTATGTAGGGAGCAGTGGGGAGAGAATAACTATTTTTTCTCTCTTTTACCTCATAGATGGAAATAGCCATGTGGGAAGAAAGCAAATTAAAAGGCTCCCTATCTTTTGATTTGTAATTAAACACTAAATATCCTTGTAGCATCCTTAAATGATTCTAAGACTGACTGAAGTTCTCAGTGTGTTTAAGAACTATCACTATCTGTAGTCTCAAAATGGTATTTTTCTAGCAACCTGGCTGTGGTAAGAAGAGAGGAATACAACACAGCCAACACCACAATCAATGGGGAGATGTCATGTGACATTGTACAATGTGTTTTGAGCTGTATTGAAAGTTAGATTGCTGATCATAGCCAAACATTAATGCAGATTCAAGTTGCTCTTGAAAAAGAGGATGGAAAAGATGCAGCAGATAAACAAATCTAATGATATAATGATCTGGAGATGACTGAACATAATGAGAAATTGAGAGTGTGTTCAGTAACAGACATGTCCTGGACCCTGTCAGTGATGTGACTCCTGGCATACCAACGTGTCTCAGCATGTCTTCACTCCTCTTGGTCTGAAGATCTCTGCTCTGGCAGAGCATGCTCGAACTGGCCAGTCTGGGGAAATGTCTGTCACCATAGTGGGATTCATCTTGCAAGCATCTATGCGAAGCTAGGCATCGTAGACTTCCTCCATGGAAAGAAAGATACTTATAGAGTGCTGTTCATCTAACCAGATGAACTATGCCCTCAAAAGCCTCTTCTTTACACTGATCATTCAGGACCCTGCAATGCCTTGCTCAGTCGCAGAGATGTGCACACTAGTGCTGTAATAAGGGAAGATGAATGCCAAATGTTTTTCTTGTACAGCTTCCAGAACAGAGGACTATGGCCCTTTGATGCAGTTTAAACAACCTTGCGTAAAAATAACATCATGAATGAGGATAGGAGTTGTGATAAGAGAAAACTGAATTAAAGTTGAAATGAATATCTATTGAAAAAATGAATTAAAATTCCAATTTAACATTTAAGCCAAATTCAGCATGTCCTTTCATGCTGGTCAGCCACAGTGAGAATACTCTTCTGTCCATGACAAATGAGATTTTTCTACCTCAAAAACAAATTCCCTCTTCCTCAATCCACTTTTGCTGAGATAAAGAAAGGCCATGCAAACACATTACTTACATTTAAAGGAGACTAGCTCTCACACTATAATTAGTTGATTTCTATTTGTTAATTTATTTTCAAATTTAGTAGACTTCCAGGAGTCAGCGAGTGCATTGCTAAAATTCTTCTCTTAACTTTAGTTTTCCCTTTCTGATAAATGACATTTTTGCTTACTTAAGTAGCATCTCTCCAGAATTCAAATGGTGTCCTGAATCTAGCAGATAATTTTAAATCAATAGGACTGCTCAAATACTTCAATTTAAGCACACAGTTTCTTGGTAAATCTGTGATGTCTCCAGCAGGTGAAAATAATGCTCTTAGTCCTCATCCTCAAGAGATGTCCAAGACTAGAAAACAAACTGCATGTCTCAAAGGGTGAAAGAAATATGTTAACACAAAAATAAGCATCCCATTTTTATGGATACCAGTTATTTTCACAAAAATAATGGACATATAATTAATGACAACTCTTTTCTACCAATATTCACTAATTTTGAAAATGAACTTCATGTTTGTGACCTACTCATGTTCATCTGTTGTGAACCTCCTCAGAGACAAGTTCTTTTAGGATAAATATTTTAAAAATTCAATTTAAAATATTTAAATATTTCACAAAAGTGAAATTTTAATGCAATATTTTACTATATTGCTTGGAGTTAGTAAAGAATTTGTTGTGTAAGCAATGCAACTCTCAAATAGAAACAATACTGGGTGGATAATGTAACTAATCAATATGGCATGAATTTCAAATTCAAAAAGCAAATGTTTTGATATTAATTGCCGCTGAGGTTCCAGACGAGGAATAATAATTTCAAACACGTAAACGTGAGAAATTTGAGGAGAGAAGTAAAAATCTGATTAATTAATATGACAAACTGAATTCAGCTTTAGTTTCACGAGTCTACAGTGTATATGAAATACATTCAGAAAATTTATTGATAAATGTATTCCTGAAAATATTTTTGAAACAAAGCAAAACAAATCAGATTACCTTCTACCCCCAACCTGCCCTAAAAGGAGGGCTAGTAGCTTTTTGTACACTTCCATTATTAACTATTAGATGAACGGATTTTTGGACAATAGTGTGATGGATGCACTCGACCCCTTAACCAAACCAGCGGTAGTTTGGTAAAGGCTCCAAAGGAGGTAAAGGCCTGAGCTGTAGCCGGGCCAAGAACTCCTCCAGTTCCAACCTGTTCTCTGAAAACCCACAAAGGAGCAGAGTGACACAGTGAGCATCGATGCATACGAGCTTGGAACACTGATCATGCGATTAACACATGAATAGCAGGTGACTTTTCCAAGACTCATTTATCAAGGAACAAAGAAAGTTGTGGGTACAAGGAGTCTCATGCATACCTTTCCCATTGCATGTAATTTAGCTACAAGCCAACCACTTTATTCCATAAATATGACAGCCTAAGTGAGCCTTCTTTGAGCTCTCCCTGCCAGGCAGCGTGGCTGCGTGGCGGTGATCTCCCCTTGAGCTGGGGCACCTCTCAAGGTTGCTCCTTGAGGCAGAGAGACCTTTTACCAGCAGCAGATCTTCGGTAAGTGACCGATATCGTGCATAACCTTGTAGTATGGTAACTTTGATTTTGTCTCGGTAGTTTTGAATCAGTTCTAATGATTGTGCGGCACAGTAATAGAGTGAACCTTGCCATCTAACTTTGTTAAGTCTCGCTTTTACAACATCATTAAAACACTTTTGCTAATGCCTTTGATAATGGTTCTTTCAGCGATCTAAATCACCCATTCACGACAAATAGGCAAGAGCTTCATAAGCAGTTCTATTAGGGAAATATTTTTCTGACAAAACAGTATGAAAAACAGCACCGCCCTGGAAAAAGAGACGGTGCACAGCAGAAACTGCACCTTTATGTTTCTATTTAGTGAAGAGTGACGTCCAGGAGAATTATATAAATAATAGAGAGAAATTAAACACAGACGTGACCAGTCCATGTCCCAACTACCTAAGTTTGCATTACCAGTCCCATAGCAAAACAAGAGACTCAGGGATATGTAAAAACTGCATTATTAGGACATCCATACAAGGTAATCTTTGAAAAAAATTCTAAAAAGAAATAAATCGCTGAGTGGGAATGACTAAGGATTCTGTACACCTTAAAATACCATTTCAGCTAGCTATTCTGCTGATATAAACGAAGTTACTTTGATTATAAGTATTATTCAAACATGTGTTTCCAAGATAGAACAGGCCTTGTTTGATGCTAAGCTTTAATAAGAATGACAATGATGTCTTGAGTACTTGGCAGCTTCACTGGTGCCTCGTGATCTGATTGAATATGTCAGGGTAAAGGCTGTGAACGTTTAGGGTTCATATCTTATTCACTCAGAAGTGGTTTCAGGTCACATTATAGGAAAAGAAGTTGATTTATTTTGCATGACAACTATGAATTTTAACCGAAAGACACATTAATAAAATAAAAAAGGTCTTTTCTCTCAAATGGCAAAGGCAATTTTTTCCTCTTCCTGAGGTCTTTTCTTGCATTAGTTTTATGTTTGTACAGTGCAAACTGCTGTCTTCAAATGGTACACATGAGACCAGCAGCTGCTTATATTTCTCTGTCTTTCCTTTGACTTTGACATGGTTCTGAAATGAATGTGACTTTCTTTTGCTTTGCCATGCAGCTTCAATTCCCATTTTGTCTAACTGCACTTCCTAATAACCAAGAGAAAGAAAATGGGAAACGATAAGCTGACAGTTTTGCCCCCTGCAGTCAGTTATAGTAAAAACCTGTGGAAATTTGTGACAAACTACAGTAACCCACATGAGGCACTGGAAAATCAGTTTCATCAAAGCTTGGCTAATTGTCAAAACAAAAATAAGTGATCAAAGATCTATAAAAAATTACATTAGCATGTATATGATTGTGATTTATGAAGACTTAGACAAAGACCATCTTCCTTCACAAGAAATTAATGCACAATGTTAGTGTTACCATCATTGCCATTGTTGAAAAGTATGGATGCCTAAAAATTAGTGTTAGAAACATGTATCTGTTAAGTATAAATTTCTTGGGCCACTTTCTATTCCAAATCAATTATGATCTTTCATCACCCTGTATAAAAGTCAGGCTGGAAAGAGCAGGAAATGTTAAATATTTAAAACTAGCAATATATAATTTTAGATAACTTCTCCAATGCTTTGATCATAAATTGAATTCAGTCTGCCATCGAGATAGCATCAAGTTTTAATGTTAAATGAGAGGGTTACTGCTATCATAATTGTAAAGTACAATGCTCTAATTTTTTGTGACTTACTGAATGCAAATCACTAAAAAACAGGGGCTAAAATGGCATGGGAGAGTGCTTATTTTCTTACAACTTGTTATGCTTTAAACTTTCCATTTGTGCCCTTTCATTAAAAATACCCAAACAGTTTACAGGTTTAAAAGAAAAAAAAAAAGGCAGAAAGTCACTGGAAAACACAAGCTTTAATCAGGATATATTTTATGACCCCGCAATTCCCATGGGTCTTTTAGATTTTGGAGGCTGTGAAGTGACATGTGTAAATGTCTCTCCCAGGGGAAGAGAAGCAAGCACTAATTGAGGTATTGACGGGTTTAAATGAAGCAGAAACACAGTAAGAAACTCTGGCTACAACAAAAATGTGTATTGGTGAGTAGTGCATGCTGGGACATTAATGGTTTTCATTCACTGCTCATTCATGCAAGTAAGTATACTTTTAAGCATGGTGGCTTGGGTCTATAGCAGCTCAGTTCTGAGCTAAAAAGCCATGAAATACTATCTGCTGATGTATAAGAGAGCTCTCGTAGAACTAGTCTCATCTAGCCTTTCAGAGTGAATTATATTTTTATTGTCTAGATAGGTGCAAATAGACCAATACCATCTGATACTCTGATGATGGGAACAGAACTCAAATGTATTAAAATCAGCAAGATACAACTCTATATATTTTTGTAGGCATTCTCTATATAAGTATGTTAACACAAACAATATAAATATACATATATATTCTGCATATTAATACTAACAGAAAGGCGGTATTGCATTGTATATATACACAAAAACATTCACCTGTGCATGGAGGTAGAGCACATTCACAGAACCAGTCAGTGGCATTCATCTCAAGTTTACTTCAGGTGGCTAAAAATTAGTCATCCAAGCCTTCAGCTAGTCAAATGAGGACTTCTTCTGTAGCAGTCCTTGGGGAGAAACAAGACCTTCCAGAGGGCCATTCATCTTGCCTTAAAGATGATGAATCACTTCTTATCGATGATAAAGAGGAGCTCAGGGTGAGCTGCTTAGACTTTTACAACCAATGTTTAGAAGTCTAGCTTAAAATCAGATTAATCCAGTGCTAAGGGTCTAATCTTAAATTCTACATTCTCTTAACTGAGGAGATTCAGGATGTCAATAAATGCTATTATCTCAGGAAAGACAGGAAAGGAGATTCAGCTGGGAAGAATAAGATCCTAATAAAAAGCTCTGAAGACATTTATTTTAATGGACATCAATCTGGTTTCTCGAGTCAAAATTCTAATATCTGCCCCTTGTCATGGAGACTATGTGGGAATGGTTTTGGGAATGGCCTGACCATCTATGGAGTATTAGCTCTGCTTGTTGCTGAAAAACAACAAACTTGATTCCTAATCTGCTCTATCTTTTATTTTCCACTACGAGGTCTATTTTCTACTTTGCTCAGCATGCAAGCAGCTTCTGCAGGGAAAACAGATCTCTTAAGTTGGTCAGTAAAAGGAGAACTTTTCTAGAAGAGCAGGGAACCATCTCAAAGGCTGCACAGTCTGGGAAAATCTGGTAGGTACACAGCACTATACTAGCTACTAGGATGAAAATTAACTCTATCCCAGCTGAAACGATGACAGTAACTTGTGTACTTAACAATTTTTTTAATATATGTCTTATGGAAGGAGGGAAATACTAGTAAAGAAAAGCCAAGAAGGCTTAGATAAACACAATATTTATAAAGTAAAGATATTCAGTATAATACTTCTGAGAGTTACATTTACCCATAAATAAGCAGTGGCTCTTACAGCAGAAAATCAGAAAGGAAAATTCTCACTACTTTGATTAAATCTAAAATTAGGACCCCCCTTGGGGATATTTTTGTACCTTCTACATGTCGTTGCAGTGTTTTATCAAATCTAAAGGCTAGGCCTTTCCACTGAGTATTTTGGGAGTATTACACTGAACAATTAATAAAGCTTCCAGACAAAAGCAATGGCTGATTATTTGGCTCCAATACCCAACTGTCTAAGGCCAGAGGAATCAGACCTTAATTTGAACCAGGGTTATGGTTATTTTGGCTTATTCAAAGCAGCCAATATGCTCATCCAGCTGTGAGCCAGAGAACAGCTGAAAAGGAGTTTTAAAGCCAAATTTTACACTACTGTTCCTGATGTTGACAGTGTCCTGCTATATAACTGGGGTTCTCCTGTATAACTGGGGTCAAGGTGTGTGTGTTTGTGCTTGCATGCCTGCATATACACGTGTGTCTGAGTGAATAAGAGAGGAAAAAAAATGTTTTCCATGGAGTCAAATAAGGAGAATTATTTCATTACCTGAAAAAGAAGACAAAGCAACCCTCATCGCCTTCTTCCCTTGACCTTCAGCTGTCCTGTGCATTTCTCTTTTCAATACACTCTTAAAAAAATGTTTCTATTTCTCTGGAGACCATTTTTACCCCTTGGCCAAGGAAAGGCATCGTAAATACTAGTGTTTCAGGCAGGAGTAAATTATAGCCATCCATCTCATGAACAAAGCACATGGCACAGGGCTGCAGGTCTCTTTCCGCCACAGTACCTCCCCACAGCATGAATGTTATAAGGAGTTCAAAGGACTTGGTTTATTTTTTTCCTTTAAATTGAGTTGCAAATGAATAGGAACTCCCATTCCCTTTTCCACATACAGAATGAACCCAAAAACAGAGGCCAAAATGGCAGTGGTGATAATGTAACCACCAGCAAAGTAAGAAGGAAGCCATGCTTCTAAGCATGGTTTGACATATTGTATATGATGGATGTTGAATATGATAAATGAAGCAGCTAGTTACAGGGGCAATATGAAAATATTGTTTGATTTTTTTTTAACCAGATTGTCAAATGTTTTTTTTTTTTAATCACATCCTTAAAACACACACACACACTCTCACACAATCTGTACTTAGATCTAAACTTGCTACCTAAATTATTAAATTATCTTCATACAAAGAGCTTGTCTTTAGCAAATACAGGAGTTTAAATGCTGATTTGGCAATTCTGGGTTTTGTTTTTATTTTCTAAAATTATATTCCATTATAAAAGGAAAAATCACTTACAATAGAATATTGTGGGTTTATGCACTTTATAACAACCTTGTTAGTCACATACACAGGGAGGTCAGGTTTTATGTTCAGGTTTTATTGGGGTGGTCTTGCTCTTTCTATGATGCATTTTAGAGTTTCTTGCAAGTTGGTAGGAAGCTTTTCAGAACCATTCTTGTTGGGACTTTGGACTGTCATTTTATTTGTCAGAGAACAGCTAATTTCTTCGACCCAAAACTTTTTATGAGAATGTGGTCTCTTTGACAAAAGGAATTGCTGAAAAGGGTTTATTAGCTCAGCATTCAATTACTGGTCAAAAGATGAGAAAACGAGACTGCAAACATTCAGAGTAAGCAATATAGTCAATGATCACTGCCTATTTGAGGACACAGCCTTGCATCTAAATGCCTCAGCCTCTCCCTCCCCATTTTCTGTTTCTCTAGCATGACAAACATTTCACTGTATATACAGACTTGGGTAAGGTCAAAAACACAAACATAGTAAAACAAGACAGACAGACAAGTAAAACATAGTGACAAAGGATGAGGAAAAGGGGAAATGGCTACCAACCTGCTCCACCACTGAGACAGACACAAGTCTGTGGGGCTGGATGGGATCCAGCCAAGGGTACTGAGGGAGCTGGCAGAAGTGCTCACCAAGCCACTTCCCATCATTTACAGCAGTCCTGGCTAACCAGGGAGGTCCCAGCTGACTGGAAGTTACCAAATGTGACACCCATCTACAAGAAGGGCTGGAAGGAGGATCTGGGGAACTACAGGCCTGTCAGCCCGACCTCGGTGCTGGGGAAGGTTATGGAGCAGATCATCTTGAGTGCCATCACACGGTACGTACAGGACAACCAGGGGATCAGGCCCAGCCAGCATGGGTTCATGAGAGGCAGGTCCTGCTTGACCAACCTGATCTCCTTCTATGACCAGGTGACCCGCCTAGTGGCTGAGGGAAAGGCTGCGGATGTGGTCTACCTGGACTTCAGTAAGGCCTTTGACACCATTTCCCACAGCATTCTCCTGGAGAAACTGGCGGCTCCTGGCTTGGACGGGCGTACTCTGCGCTGGGTAAAAAACTGGCTGGATGACTGGGCCCAGAGAGTTGTGGTGAATGGAGTTAAATCCAGTTGGTGGCTGGTCACAAGCGGTGTTCCCCAGGGCTCGGTACAGGGGCCAGTTCTGTTTAATACCTTTATCAATGATCTGGATGAAGGGATTCAAGTGCACCCTCAGTAAGTTTGCAGATGAGACCAAGTTGGGCGGGAGTGTTGATCTGCTCGAGGGTAGGAAGGCTCTGCAGAGGGACCTGGACAGGCTGGATCGATGGGCCGAGGCCAATTGTATGAGATTCAACAAGGCCAAGTGCC
>NW_008825113.1:4400490-4405113 GCF_000699105.1 Pygoscelis adeliae
TCCATAATCTTCCCCAGCACCGAGGTCAGGCTGACAGGCCTGTAGTTCCCCAGATCCTCCTTCCAGCCCTTCTTGTAGATGGGCGTCACACTGGCAATCCTGAAGTCGTCCGGGACCTCCCCCATTAACCAGGACTGCTGATAAATGATGGAGAGTGGCTTGACGAGCTCCTCTGCCAGGTCCCTCAGCACTCTCGGGTGGATCCCATCCGGCCCCATAGACTTGTGAGCATCCAGGTGGCATAGCAGCTCGTTAACTGCTTCCTCTTGGATTATGGGGGGTTCATCCTTCTTGCCGTCTCTGTCTTCCAGCTCAGGGGGACGAGTACCCTGAGGATAACTGGTCTGCCTGTTAAAGACTGAGGCAAAGAAGGCATTCAGTACCTCATCCTTTTCCTCATCCTCGGTGACAATGTTCCCCCCTACATCCAATAAAGGATGGAGATTCTCGTTGGCTCTCTTTTTGTCATTAATATATTTGTAAAAACATTTTTTACAGCTTATAACTTGGCTGTAAGGACATCAAGATGTAAGAATGGCCAAGCAAGGCTTTGAAATTAATTTCTCTGCATCACATCTAACCACTAGTTCTTGGGATACCCTCTCACTTTTTATGACTACACAGAAAGAAAGGGTTTGTTGGTCCCTGGTTATAGCGCAGCGCTGCCCAGTAGACTGGGTGCGTGGCTCAGGCTTGGAGAGGAGCGATCAGGGCTTTCATGCTCCCAGCTGTGAAAGTAGGATGCCCTACATTTCCTTGGCTCCGCAACAGGTAATATGAAAATGGTGAAAACTCTGGCTGAAAAGGGGGTCTCAGGATTTCCCAGCCCTCTGTGAGGAAGCTGAGGACCCTGAGTGTGCCTGTGGT
Source organism: Pygoscelis adeliae (assembly GCF_000699105.1). Classification (NCBI taxonomy): domain Eukaryota; kingdom Metazoa; phylum Chordata; class Aves; order Sphenisciformes; family Spheniscidae; genus Pygoscelis; species Pygoscelis adeliae. The sequence goes on from NW_008825113.1 coordinate 4,401,358, forward strand.
TTGACAGCATGGGTGGGATCAAGCTCTGAGCTCCACAGCTCATGGTTCAGCTTTTACTACCATCTTCCTGAGACATCTAGGAGGATTCGTAGTCAGCCATGTGTGGTCTGGTCCCTCAGAGCCTGGTTCCTGGGAAATAATTTATGTGTGAAATCTACTGCTGGGGAACCAATGGATGGAACTTTCTGAATATTTCTAAGCATTTATTTTCAACTGTTGTTTGTGCAAATATCTAACATTTTATTTTTCTGTACACAAAAACATTGGAAATTATACAGAGAAATGAAATCATAATTTTCAGCAAACCATCATTCATAATTATTATTTCCCTATGAGATGGAACTCTTCTGTTTGTTTTATTCATAAACTAATGCAAGAGCCGTCAGCTACTGTGCAAGCTTCCCTTCTTGTTAATCTGTCTCTGTTATGAAACTGGAACACTTTTTAGACAGTAATGTACTTCATTCACCATAAATCCAGACAGATTTCAAATACTGTCTAAGAGGCAAAAGACACTGTTTTCCATTATCAGCTTCACAGGCTCTTCAATTCCTTGCATGACGTGACTAATTAGACACATGGCCAATGGCTTAACCGATTAGATACTTTTTTTTTTTTTTAAATTGTAGAAACCCTCTAGCAAGCAATAGTTAGAGCTACTTATCTTATAAAGACTATGATATAAGCACAGAAATGGTACAGTATGTTTTAAAACTCAGTACTACTGCTTCACTTACTCCAGGATCTTTCACCAAATGAGATCTCCTAGTTAGAGGTGATATAAAACACTTTAAGCAGGAGAAGCAAAAATGTATATTACAATTCTGAACGTATCCAAAAATCAGACCAACATGCTTACAAAAATCTTCAAAACGTAAATTCTGACAGAAAAGGAAAAAAATTATGAAAATTTATGAAAATTCTCAAAACTCAATCTTTTTTTCAGCCAAAGAATACTAGTAAAAATGCTCAAATTCATGAAGCTAAATTTACTCTAAGGGACATGGATTTCCTGGTGGTCACCTGGGAATTCATTCCTGACTCTTTAATTCATTCCATGAGGAACTGAAAGAATAGTTTTGCCAAGTAAAATGGGATGCACAAGATTATGGTATTATTGAATCAGAGGCAAAAAATCCCTTATTTACTAGTCAGCTTCTAGTCAGCTTCTTGTTTAATGAACTTCCCCATGGATGAATGCTTCTAGGTTTCTTACTAAAAACAGACTGCATGATTGATGGGCAGGACACAATCTAGTGTTGTATACCCATGCTAATTCTCCTCTGCAAATAACTACTCGAACCCAGCTTTTTTTTTGGTAGCTGCTTGTAATGAAAGATTTACCATATTACCTAAGATCCTGTAAAAAACATCCTGAGATTTTATCTTGAGAAGCTCTTGCACTTCTGCTCTCTGTTAACTGATGGAAAATGTTGCTGTTCTTTGAAATTTGGCATGAAAAATCCCTTGTTGTTAAAGAAGTGCTACACCTTTGTCCCATATTATTTCACTGAGAACTCACAGTTGAAAGATGTTGAAAAATGACACAACTTTTTCACTTTCCTTACTAGTAAGATAAATTAAAGAAATAACAATATCAGCATGATGCCAAACTAATAACTGAATATGAACATTCTAAAAAGGCAGATGCTGCCACTGTCAAAGTAGCTGCAACTACAACTCTAAACTGGGACAAAACCACCAGATTCCCACATCATCTCAACTACTTATGCAAGGAAAAGGGTGATAAAAGCAGATTGCTTCTCTACCCCAATTTATTTTCCTTTCTCTCTAGTAAGTGGGTCATTGATCACATTGGACACCTTCAGGACATTTTATGGACAACAGTTTTTTTCCCTCGATTCCTAGGAAAGAAAATGGGGGACTATTCAACCAGGCTGCTTTGCCCAAGTCTCCAGATCCGGCAATTGGCTCAAAGAATTTGTTCCATCTTCCATTAGTTTTGAATCCTGCAACTTGAATGACAGAAGTCTCTTTTGAAGACTAAGTGTTGAGACTCTACTGGTGGCAGACTTTAAAAATATGTAAGAAATAAAGTATATACAGAATTGTATTAATCTTCTCTGTATTAATCTTATATGGATTAAGAAAGAATTTTAAATGGTAAATTCAAGCACCCAAAATTTCAATAAACAAAATAACTGAAACTTCCAAACAGTCTCCTATTTTGTTGTGATCATGTTTGATGATACATTCTTTAATTACACAAACATTGTTTTCCCACAAGGTAAGGTCTCCTTTAGTACAGGGGGTACATGGTGCTCAGGGTTATGCAGTTAGTGAATGATGATACTTCTATTTCTGCCTTATTTTTGATCATGCACTTGCTTAGAAAATAGTAAATGAAATGAAGCAAGAAAAAAGACTGGTCTTTTGGCTAGGCTTGCTGAATGCCACATAGGATACTTTCATTTTACTCTATTTTCTGTGGCAAAATTAAGGTTTCCTAGAAGGTTACTTCCCATCTTCTTTGACAGATGTTGTTACGTTCCTTCCTTTATTTTTAGGTATTCAAGTTGCTTTGCAAAATTGCTGAACATCCCTGAATGCAATTGAAGTCTTCCTAAAAATACAACCTGATTATCTAGACAGTGAATTATTTCTACAGATAATGTGGCATATGTTTGCTGTCTTTTGAGGTAGCTATGCAGCTAGAAAAGAAAAGATTCAAACTCATATTTAACAAAGGTTTTCCAGTGATAACTTGGAAACTTCTTGAAGTTGTGTAGTTCCTGAAATGTTCCTGTATTTATGCTGTGTACTTGACTCAGTTGTTCTGTATGAGCGGCATCAACCAAGAGACAGAGTGCCCAGAACTAGTCTTACAATGAACAGCTCATTAAGAAGCTGAACTCTAGTGAACTGTGAAAAAAAAATATTAATGCAATCATATCTGCAGCACTGAAGAAAGGAAAAGCTTTCTCAGCCCTGTGTCAGTTAAATACATTTTTAATACTGCTGCTAACAAATAATAATCCTTTGATTTTCTTTCCAAAAGCTTGCAAAGTTGCTGGCAGCTCCAGTAACTCTTCCAGTTTCCATTGTTGGCTCTGCCAGTCTCTCATAAATCTCACTAGTTTCTTACACGTCTCTCTCCAGAGCTCATGTTCATTGCCTCAGATTTTGCCAGAATAAATCCCTATAATGTCACACAGTTCCCCCCCCCCCAAGTTTACCCCCCCGTCTGAGCAGGCCCCTGTTGTGTTTTTTAATTAGATGGTGTCCTCTGCAGAGAATGGGACTTTGAAGCAAAGAGGTGAAAAAAGGGTCACTGGTGATTTATTGCATGTATCAGGGCTGAGCTAGCTGGTAACTGCAAGACAGTAAACCTGAGTAATTAGTTTTGTAGGGAACACTGGAAGATTTGGTACTCCAATTCAGGTGAAAACAAAAAGGAATCTGAATCATTATCTTAATCTTACCGAAACCTCTCAGGCAGTATAAAAGCAGGTAATCTGTCAAGAATTCCCATGTTATTATTACTGGTAAGAAAAGATATAATTCAAGAGCAGCCTCTGAGATGGTTTTCCCTTTCACTTTTTCGATCCCCTAGAACCACAGTGTACAAAAAAGTAAACTAAGATGTTGCTTTAGAGACTAGTCTTTCAACTTTAAATTTTCTAAAATATTTGCATGTCAGTTATCTTGGACTTGCTTCAGGGAGGCTGGTTTGCTCATATGTTTTTTTCATATAAAGTAGCATCAGCATCAGGAGCACACACTTTCTGAAATATA
>NW_008825113.1:4405138-4411941 GCF_000699105.1 Pygoscelis adeliae
AATAAAGTTTAGGTAGCCCCCTTCGTCTACCTTGTTACACATGGCTCATTACTGTGTGACTAAAGCAGTAACATTGTTCTCATTAGAGCATCTAAAAACACAGTCTTGTGGATTAAAAAAAAAGCACAGCTCTGGAAGATGATGATATTGACAGCTCTTCTAGGGAGCTGTTTGTCAGCGGGTCCCATGTAACCCTATGGAGGAGGCAGCATTAGGGAAGGAGAGCTCATGGCAGCCCTGTAACAAGCATCTTGTGCAGCCTGGGGAAAACCACTCAACCTTTCTGTGCCTGGTGAACCCATAGCTCTTGGCAATTGTGCACAGTTTACTTCCAGAGGGACAATAATCACATTTCTCAGTTCAGTAAAAGAAAAACAGGAAAATCAAAAACATATGTCTCAATAAATTGTGACTTTCATAGTTCAGAAGGAAAACTTCAGAAGATGGTAACAACCAAAATCCATAGGTAACAGAAAGAAGGAGTTCAGTCTTTCTTACTGAACTGGGCTGTGCAGAGGCGAAGCCAGGAAGGGTTTAACAGTTAAGTGCTGTGGGACACCTGCCGGCCCCGCTTCCTTCCGATAATGGGAGCAGCTCTGTTCCTGCGACGGTCAACAGCAAAACCCACGTGCTGACCACGGGCTTGAAGTTGTTGCTGTATCACCACATCATTGCAGGGGTGTAAAAGTGAGATCACTTTTACTTTTAGAGTTTGAAAGGCCACATGGGTGAAATTCTGGTGCTGTAGAAGGCCAGGGGAGCTTTGTCACTGACTTTTGCTTGACCAGGTTTCATTTGCTAAAGTAAGAGTTCTATTAGCAACTCTCCTACAATCTTACTATCCAGCCCTCATACAAGCTAAAAGGGAGGTGCTAAATGAGAACTAAACTCCTTTCCAATTATGTTTAATAAAAACAAGAGAAAAATCTCACAAGGTCCTTCATATTGCCTATTACTATGCATATCCTCAATTCATGACTAACGCATTTTAATTCAGTCACAGGGTATGCTTTAAACAATTCAGTGTTGCATTATGTGCTGCACTTGAGATGTTCAAGATTTTAATTGTTTGTTCTCTTCAGTATCCCTCACCCAAGAAGCTAATGAAAAATTCAGTCATGATGGTATTGTTTATGACATACATAGCTGTGACACATGATAATTTCACAATCATTTCAAGACACCATGTGGTTTCTTTTGACATTTTGTGACAGGCTGTGTTATCAAGCACAATTGTTTGCACAGGAAACAACTGTAACACGTGGTCCTTGGGACATTATGTTATCTCCTGATAATGATGTCATTAACATGTGTATACTATAATTAATGACTACAAGAGAGATTCATTTGAGTAAGGCTTATGAATCCATTTCATCTAAAAAGGGAAAGAAAACCTATAATCATTTGGGCTCAGATCCTGAAAGCTACTTACTTGTAACCTGCTGCAGCTACACTGGGTGACCCATTAATTGAGGCATATTAACCAAGAAGCATTTATTTCTCAGTTATATTACAGAAGCTTGGATTAGAATCATTATCATAATGATTGTTCTCATAGAGATCAATGAGAGAAACAGGAACCTAGCAGTGCTCCAAAACCCTTTGTCACCCCATCTCCTACCAACAGTAGCCAGGAAACAATTACAGTTCATCAGTCTACATAGCTAATGTAATGAAGCTGAAGACATGTAGGTAGCAAACCCACTGCAGTTAATGCCACCCCCCCTTTCTTCTATAAGCCATAAGACAGAAAAACACACTTCTTACATCCTTGTCTACACGCCACATAGAAAGCAAACTGTCTTAATGACAGTTCAAACACATGAAGCTTTCTTATATGGGTTTAATAGTTTCTATCCCTCACTGTTGTAATGGGCATCCTCTTGACCAGGTAAAATATAGACTATTTTTGTCATCAAATTTTTGCCAATACATTTGACTGTTCGATGTCCTGATGTTAATCATACCATGGTTTTAGTATAATGTCTGTTGTGCTTTCATTGCAAACTCAGTTCTGCTTTTCACTGCTTATAGCTTCCTGAAAAAAAAAAGATATATTTAGACTCCCCAAAATTTGTTTTCAAGCTCCACGATTCACTCCTCTCCCTTAAGGCTAGCAAAATCCCACAGAGACTTTTTTGGTTTATTCAAATTTTCAGAAGGCTGTGTTTGGGCACACAAAATATTTTCATGGAGATATTTGCATTCAGAAACAGCCACAGAAAATAGCTGGGAGTGAATGAAATTTCCAACTGCCACAGACATAGTCCTCAGGAAAACTGCCTATGATGTGTCTAAAGAGATTAGAATGAGACTGGATCCCTGTGAAGGGATTTGAAAATACACTGCTCGCAGAAGCTACAAGTGATCATGCCGAATCCTCCAGATAGATTAAAACAGGACAGGAGGGAGACGGGGAACCGTGAGGAGACCGGCTCCTCCCACCAGTCCCCAAAGCACAAATTTTGAATGGGGTTCAAAGATGCGTGAAGCACTAGCTAGGCTTTTCCAGAGTAGGGGTGGTGAGATACGTTTCTGCAAAACAAAATCAACAAACTGTTTTTTTGAGAGACACCACTGCCTTCTGTTGGTTCCTTCTCTCTTCTTGTGGCACTGGAGGAGAGCAGTTTGGGAGACCCAAGCATACCTCTCCTGTCCCATTGCTTTATAACTATACAAGGCCAACCTCTTTGACTTTTCTGTTGCCTCTTACATATTGTTTCTATAGAGTGAGTGTACGGATTACCTGAGTATATTGCATAAATAATGATTTATAAACTTCATTAACTTTGCTCTGAGGCTTGAAACACTAAATATGTACATACGTAGTAGCCCTTCTTACTCTGTAACTCCAGAATAGTCATCACTGTATCTACTTCAGTGCGCACTATATTTTTTTTAAGTTAAAGTGAATAAAATAATAATATGTATTTTCATTATGTAAACTACAAAATATTTAAAAAGTCAAGAAATGCAAAATCAGAATTTCTGGAACAGTAAATCAGAGCACTATTAACACCAGTTGACATGAGAGACAATAAAGGAGTTAACATTCAGAAGTCATACTCTCTACCTCATAAAGATTTTATATCTGTATTTGTACATGTGTTCCATACCTGTACTGTTGTCTTTAAAAAATGTTGTTGAGATTATATTAAAAATGAGAAAAGTATGATTGTTCCTCCTAAACAAAGCTCCTGATTCAGAAACAAGTGTGCTTTTTCTTCTATGCAAATCGTAAGAATTGGAAAGTTATCAGTCTTGGTCTACAGGAATCTTTTATGAGTCAAAATCTACAATTTACATATCTATTTAACATTTGAATTGCAGTATTTTTTATAATTATTGATTATAACATCCTTTATTACAACACATTAAAAGAAAATGCTTCCAAAAGGGGAAATAAAATCTATATACCCATACAAAGCTAGTGGAGCTGTAGAAGCAATCAAGGAATATATATTAAGTATTTCTATTGTAAGTAGATCACAGGCTTAATTCTGGAAAAGCAAAAACAAATGAGAAGTTTTCACATAGTCAAAACGGGGATGTCAGAGTTTACTGTAAATTTAGAACCCTGACTTAACTCAACAGTTTGAGGCAAATACGCTGACAGAAGATTATTCCCAGCAGATAAGATCTATACCTTTTAAATGCTATGCAGATTGGCTTAGCATTTAATACTGCACAAAATTTAGCCGGAAAACATATTTTTCCTGAAAATACTCAATCGAAACAATATGTCAAATGCTGCCATGAAGTTATTTTTGTATTTATTATTCATATTTGTGTATGTGCATGCATATATATGTTTACGCGCAGAGAGAATGCATGCATTTATATGACTACAAGGGACACCCACATTTAAAAATTTGTTCGCCCTCATACTTTGAGTAATCATGTTGGCCTTTTCCATACAAAGCCCTCTGTGGATTTACAAATGTGGATTTTTTTCTCCCCTGGACTCCACAGGGACATGAATGTGGGTTTCCAGTGTATTAAGAAAGAAAAGAAAAGAAAAAAAACTCAAGACCTTTAAAGGAGTTGTATGAATAAATCAGATTTAAAGCAAACAGGCAATTTTTGCTGGGAAAACATCACATGGTACACACAGAGCATGCCAGACTTAAAAACAATTACATGACTTGCACTTGCACTTGAAAAGTCCTCACTCTCACTTACTATCATCTTGCTGAAACATACAATGATGTAAATTAAATGGATACAGAGTCCATATCTTAAACTTCTTTGGAGTACAAGAATTAAAGAAGCAACCCCCTCCAGATCATTATCTCAACAATGACAAATGCGTCTGCCTAGGTATCCAATGGTACTTGGGGAAACCCCCCCACTAGCTTTTTGGGAGAGACAAAAAAGAGCACAGATCCCCCCTGACTTAAACCTTTTAGATGGTTTATAACACTTCATATAGTATGACTCTCCTTTTTACCTTTTCTGGGCATGAAAGCATGAAAGTAAGTTACTCTGGTGTAAGAGTGTAACTCCTCGAGGCCACTCGCATTTCAGCATGTATGTAACATTCCCTGGGTTAGCTTACATCACACTGCATGAGAAACAGGTTAATGCACTGGTAAGTCAAGCTGTCTTGGTATAAGCAAGCTGGAAGTACATGATGTAGCCCCTGAAAGTACTCTAACTCCTGTGTGTTCCAGGCAAAAGTATCCCTGGATGGCCCCAAGTTAGATCCCTGGTGCTTTCAAGCTCCTACATTTCACACATAGAGCTTGCTCATTCAAACGCAGGAGCTGAAGCAAAATTTGTTTCAGGTTTATGCTTTGGGTTTCATCTGTCCATTCACGTGTCCCCTGCTTTTGAAAGTAATTTTAACTAAGCTGCAAAAAGTCAACTCTTGCTCCAGAAAACGTGTCCATGTGAGAGATTTATAGTAATGTTACTGTTAGAATATGTTAGAATAATCAGCAAAAGCAGAAATAATCTTGAATATGGACAAGATCTAAGGAACTTAATGGGAATTGCAGAAGGCAGCATGCATATATATTGGTATATGCATATAAGCTCATAAACCCACAGTTTAATTGTAGCATCTGAAGAATTCACTGTGTATCAGCAAAGCCATGGTAACTGCCCAGGCCCACATGCCTACCCCACAGCATATGGGAGAAAATTCAACCTCTTCAATTGTCGAGTAATTACTTTGCATATCCTGCATGCTAGGCAGACACATGGACACCTACCACAGTTCAGCAAACGCCAAGCCACCGGCTCATCCATGCTCACTGGACTGTACATTTGAGCCCCCTTTTCCAGAAGGGAGGCTGATTTATTCTACTACTGTACCTTAACAGGTGAAATAACTAGAAAGCAATGGTTAAAAGCAGATCACAGCCAAAGAAGAAGCCCTCGTCATCCTAGCCAAGCTAAAGAGCGGACGGTGTCAGTTACTCCTTCTGGACAGGTTGTTCTGTCCTTTCTCAGTTTTTGAACACCTCTTTAACTGTTTTGGAAGGTCTACAAGTTTCACACTGAAGGGTCTAACACCAAAAAGGGAGAGTGTTAACACCTCTGTGCAATGAGTTATTCTGGTGGGAATGCTGAAACAAAGTAGATCCAAAAAGGCAAGGGTCACTATAAGCAGTCAAAACTCAGAAGTCCTCATTCACATCTGTCTCTCCACTGGCGAGTTCCCTGAAATACGTCTGGGAACAGACACAGATGTTACATGGAGTCAGCAAAATTCCTGAGGGCACCCAGGATTGCTATGCACTCCTGTAATGGTCTTCCTCACCATATAGGTGCATGCCAATTTTCCTTAAAAGCTAGGAACTTCATTTACCTAATATTTAAATCATAGAGACAAGCATTTAGCAAATGGTAATTGGATTTTCAACCACAATATGCAACCACTTATGAAAAGTCTGTTCTTCCTTATTTCAGCTTGGCAAGTCACCACTTAAAAATCTGATAGCAGGAGATTTTCCTTGCTGAAAGTATGAGTTTATGGCTCTAAATGCATGGCAAAGAGCCAGCTTGTACCAGTTGTAAATGCAACAGTTATGCTGCATTCCAAAGTAAGACAAAAATAGCAGAGCACTGCTTTCTTATGGAGCACTTAGAGTAATAGGCACTCATTTTAAAAGCCAGTTTTGAGACAAGACCACAGAATTGAAATCTGCACAATTGAATTGCTGCACTATTGTGTATGTACGTGTGTGCAATTACCAAAATCAATGACTAGTAATTAAAAGTCAGGAAAAATAACCCTCTAACAGATGGTCTTTCTACTGCTCTGGAGATTTGCAACAAAATGTACTTATGTAATAGCTCTGTTGAGGTATTCTTTTTTCTGTCTCTTTCTCATTTTGTGGTCACCAAGTTTATATCAGCTAACTTTCAGAAAAGACATTTGATCCTTTGAAAACCTTTGTCTTTTGTGAGGAAAGAGATGGAAATAAGAGGAGAACAGGATTGTTTCTCAGGTACTTATCTCTCAATATGATACATCAATTAGTAGAAAAATGTTCTTGTTCAGTCACTGATGGTATGATTTAGGAGTTTATTTTAACTAATACAAGAAAAACTCAGAAGGGGGAAACGGAACTGAGAGAACTTGCAGTGCTGACTGAAAGTCAGACTACTGACATCAACTGGTGTTTTACTACTCATTTCCAAAGACTTACAACATTTGCATCCCAACAAAGAGGAAGTCAGGCAAAAAAAACAGGAGGCCTGCATGGATGAACAAGGAGATCCTGGACAAACTCAACCACAAAAAGGAAGCCTACAGAGGGTGGAAGCAAGGACAGGTAGCCTGGGAGGAATAC
>NW_008825113.1:4413056-4438215 GCF_000699105.1 Pygoscelis adeliae
AACAAGGCCAAGTGCAAGGTCCTGCACCTGGGTCGGGGCAAGCCCCGGTATCAATACAGGCTGGGGAATGAAGGGATTGAGAGCAGCCTGGCTGAGAAGGACTTGGGGGTACTGGTGGATGAAACACTGGATACGAGCCAACAATGTGCGCTCGGAGCCCAGAAGGCCAATCATATCCTGGGCTGCATCAAAAGAAGTGTGGCCAGCAGGTCGAGGGAGGTGATTCTGCCCCTCTACTCTGCCCTGGTGACTCTGCCCACCCTAAGCGGCTGGGAAACTTAAAGCAACTTGCTTACTCTCAGCCTTGCTGAGTCCTGCCCACAAGCACCTCAGCTACAGAAACATGCACTGATGAGGATTAAGCGGGGAGCTAAATATCTTTCAAAGTAATTGCCCTAAGGGTGTGTGAATAGCATGAGCTTTTGACTGGACAGGGGAGGAAAAACCATATTTCATGAGTCGAGGCTTAAATAGGTTCACAAACTATAATCATTCATTCAATGGCTTTAAACTAAAGGGGAGTAGATTTAGACTAGATATAAGATAGAGATTTTTTACGCTGAGGGTGGTGAAACACTGGCACAGGTTGCCCAGAGAGGTGGTGGATGCCCCATCCCTGGAAACATTCCAGGTCAGGCTGGACGGGGCTCTGAGCAACCTGATCTAGCTGAAGATGTCCCTGCTCATTGCAGTGGGTTGGACTAGATGACGTTTAGAGGTGCCTTCCAACCCAAACTATTCTATGATTCTATGATTTGTTGGAACTTGTTTACATATACTTACAGAGTATGGCATACAATATATATGCACAGACTTTTTCTTAACTCTTTAAGCCAAATTTTAAAACAACAACAAAACCCCAAACCCAAACCAACTCCTAATAATGTATGTTTAAATTCCTAAATAGCCGTCTGCTTTGCTAAGCATCCTTCAGCATGTCACTGATTACATGAAAGACAGTTGTATACATACCATTTTTATAAATCAGGGTTCTGCTTTAAGAATGAAGAAATGGCTTTACGAACATAATATTTAGGATGCATTTTTTGGAGAATGTATCTTGAGGAACTAAGTTTAATGCAAAAAAAGTAACAGAAATGTCACAGACAAGAATTGTGTCTAATGAAGGCAGGATTCCCATCATAGCTTTAATTTTTTTTTTTTCTGCTAAAAAACTAGATGTGTTATAATTGTTTTGTTCTGCAAAGATTTAAAATTAGTCACCTCCATCCGATCAGCCAAAGATCAATCATTTCATGTGTGTCTCTGAAAGATGCATTACAGCTAAGGAAACAGCGTAAGAAGTACATTCAGGAAAACCCTATACCATCTGACCACATCTGGTTGGGTTTTGTTCCTTTTTGCATTCTTTCTTTTAGATGAGCATCAAACACCACGTTTATGTGAGTGCCCACGTGTTCGTGCACATGTGCACACACACATATCGGTAACTGAGGCCATTAACTTACATAGATCAAACAGAGAAAGAGATCTCGCTGGACTTTTACAGCATAATGACATCACATGATGTTTTGCAAAATTAAGTATAGAAGCTTTCAGCAGAAGAAGTTTCAATTGTAAAAGCAGGGAGTTTAAACAACAACGTCTTTGCCAATACCTGCCTACACTGGGCCACTTCCTCGATCGCCTGAGAACACATCAGCTTGCACGAGGGAGTATGTCAGGGTGAAGACTCGCAGCTACCACAGCTAAAACAATTTCACAACAGCAATCACATGGACCTACTTGTAACTGCACACACGGCTCTGTTCTAATGTTCTGATAAATGCAGACAGCGGGCAACTTTCACAAACATTTGAATTCTTAATGGACACTGTTGCTTACTCTTTTGCAAAGTCAGCAGGAGGGTTTGCACATTTCTAAACAAAATAACAATTTTAATGGAAAATACTGTTTCACAAGTCAAGAACTGCAGTTGGAACTATAGCATTTACTCCCTCCCTGAAGAATAATTTCTCTTTTCTGAATTTGGTTGTGTGTTCACCTACATCCATACAGTTACACAACACTGCTTTCCCAGAGGCTACCAAGAATTTGCTAGATGGAAGCTAAGCACTGAATAAATGATGATAGAGAAGGTAAAATGAATGTCACAAAGATGTACATACTGCCTGGACAACACAACTCCTACATGATCAAATATTCTAACTCAGTATGGAAAAGAAAACAAAAAGTGAATGTAAGACTAATTATTCTGTGGCCTGATGGAGACAGTTAAAAAAAAAAAAAAAGGATTGGGTTAGATTAATCATAAGTAATTAGGCCAACAGTAAGAGCTCATTCTTTCATTAGCTCCTGGTTTGGCAGACCAAATCGATTCATTCCTCAACCCTGCAGGATCCTAATAAGATTTATCTAAAAATGGAGCCATGCTTCTTTAGTTATCTATACCGTGAAGACACTCAGAAATCAATTGTTGTGGCCATAAGTGGACACTTCCTTTTTCTCCCAGGAAACATAAAAGCAACAGATTAAGATATGTTCAAGCATGACATACCAGACAAATATCTGAACGAACAACGTGGATGGGAGCTCACACGCTGATGCAGAGGTTGAATCTTAATGGTTAGGAACGCAGTCCAAGGTGAAGGAAACCTGTTTCCCACAAAGCAAATACATCTAGACTGCGAAAGAAAATCTGCATTTACAAATCCCTCCTGATTATACCTGACATGCACAGCAGAAAGGGGCATAGGAAGCAATGCCTTGAATTCTCCTGTACACAGTGTCTTCAGCTTCTAGGCAGCTCTTCTTCCTACCTTGCATTTTCTGTTCCTTTTGTATGCCTCCCAGATGTAAATTTAATTTTTGGTTTTATGTTGATTATCGCAGAATCTATACACAGCATTTATAGTAAGTACCATTGTAGGATTTTCAGAGGGTTATGAACGAAGCTACCATCTAATTCTTGAAAAACTATTTTGAAGAGAAAAAGAAAGTACTACAAAACCTGACACTTTCTTTATATTTGAATGCAAAATTGCTTGCTTTAAAAAAAAGCTTAAAATTGCACTCATGGAAGCAGTTGTAAAAGATTGTCTTTGGCTAATAGTAACATTTGATAGTATATTTAAAAAGAAATAAACTCTTCTTATACGAAGCATAAAATATTTGCATATAAACTACCTTTTTTACATTTTTCTTTTACTACAGGAGAATTATACAGAAAAAATGTATGCAACTGATTTGGTATCTGTGTCACTTGATACTCAAATGCAGTTTATATCCTACACACTTTTTAAGATATTGTAAAAATTATTTTTTTCATTATAACTCAATGGTTCTTTCCTTTTTTATGCAAAAGTTAGGTTTTTACATCAAATTAAGATAGAGATAAAACATCAGCCATAATAAATAAATAAACAAATAATTATGAAGAATCATAATGCAGGTCATATGACAACATTCAATAATAAATAAAAGTGAATAAGCCTTTGAAACATAGGTCTTGTGCTGAAAAAGACTGTGCTGAAAAGATTCAAAATGCAGAAGAGCCCCTGATATGTAAGAAGAAATACTGTAATTTAAGACTCTGTCCACTATTTTTTCTGTTCAGATAGCATTCTGCAAATCATAAACTCATATGAGAATAATAATAGGGAGCTGTGAAATGGATAGATAGGAGAATAAATGTGGGATGGAAAGGATTTAAAACAAAGGAGGAAGTCACGGCAGAGATGTGAGGTTTGCAGAATGGCAACAGCGAGGAAGAGGAAGAAGCACCAGTGGGTGTGACGGGAAAATGATGTGAGACATGAGAATGCGGTCTTCTTTGAGCCTGAGGCTTTGTCCTGCTGGAACACGGTTACTTTGCAAATGAGATGTACCTTAAAGCTGGCATGACGAGACAGAGAAAAGAGATGAGGGGAAAGGAAAAGGGAAAGGAAAAGAGAAAGGGAAAAAAACGGTACTATAACAGCTAGCTTTTCTGAAGCGGAAATAGTCATGTGTACTGCACATACCTAGTAAAATAATTTACTTCCTACTATTGCTCTACAATGCTCTCTTGATTTAAGTTTATTTAATCTTTGTCAGTGAGATGTAGGCTCAACTCTTGATGACATTGCAAATATAAAAATAAGCAACAATAGATCACACATGCACTTCCTCCACTAGAAGCCAACATTAAACCCAGCAAACACGCCGCATACAGCCCCAACTCTACAAATGAAACTAATATATTCACAGCAGCATCTATATTTTAAAATGTTACTCAGGAAAATTATTTGGCTTAACAAAACAGAAGCATGAAAATACAGGGAGTTATATACACTACAAGCATTAAATGCCCCTTAAGCTAAATATTCAAGAAAAATGATACTGTGTATATACACGCTGCATTTGAAATCAGTTTTACTCTAGATAAACATCACTGGTGCCCCACTGAATTATGGGCATTGTTAGTGTTTATTCATTACTCCTCTACCACATGGATTAAAGGAAAAAAAGAAATAACCTATCAGAACTATGTCCTATTTGCATTAAGACACAGTTTTTTGTAGCTGGCTTTGAGATTTAGAACCATTTCATAATTTGCATAGTTTACTATTTTAAGAAAATATTAGAAAAAAATTTCTAAAGAATCTTTTTTGTTTGTGTGGTGTGTTCTGATGAGAATTTCCGAGATAAATATTCAAATTTAATTACCACGTCTACTTATTTCTCTCCCATCTTCCAGTTCCAGATTCATAGGGTAAAGGTCACAGCCTCTAAATGCCATCACATCCAGCTCCAACCACTTAGTGCTCCACTGCTGTGCTTCTGAATACGATGCTCTGAGTGTGCCTTGCAAAGTGGTTCCACTTGACGGAGCCAGCTGAGCAGCTGCGGGTCGAGCAGTGACTTGCAGCCTCGGATGGTCTCTGCCCGCTCTCCGGAATGAGCCTTAGAGTCGGCACAGAGCCCAGGAGGGGCACAGTGGCAGAGCTAGGAGCAGGGTACTCAACCTCTTTGCAGCCGGAGATGGAAAGGAAGACAGCAGTGAACATCAGAGTTTTGAAGATGTTCCACCTGTCCTATCAAACTAGGAGGAGTAGTAATGTTTACTAAACTAAACCTGGTAGATGAGTAATGAGTAACTCCAAGATGATTAATCCTGAAATTCTGGCTGTCAGGTGTCCTACGCTTACTGGCATGTATTTTTCTTAAAAGGTTATTGAGACATATTGTGTTCCAGAAGGGTATTCATTCACATTTCACATGAAGGCAAGCCTAAATCTGAATAGTTATGTTTTAAATTCTCTTTAAGAAAACAACCTTCCAAATTATCAGTAAGAAAAATTCCCAGAATATTTCCTCTCAGATAAGAGCCTTTCAGGATTACCATTTATTAATGTTCTAGCACAGCAGGGTTTGCAGTAGTGTGCCAAATACAATATACTGAAATCTGTGGGCTTGCTTTAGGTTATTAGGAATGGATTATCTCTCTAGCTTGTATCAATCACTGCAACACCACCATCTCAACTGGAGGAGGAGAGCAGAGCAGACATTATTTTCAAGTCTTGTTTCAGCAGTGTTCAGAGACATAGGAGCTGTAATCCTTGATCTGAAATGATCTCTGTTTCTTAGAAGTCTATTGACCACAGCTAGCCAAACCTGGACACAGAGTTCACTGCAATCTGGGAGTCATGTAAAACCTTCTCTGAATAAACTAGTAATTTAAGAGGACACAAGAGGTATTAGGGTTGAGAAAGGAGGACACGCTGTTAAAATATATGTGGTTTGGCTGTGTTTAAGTATTACTAATGTGTTCAGTAAAGGGAGAAAATAAAACAGCAGCTAGAGTACATACCTTGTGAATCCTATCTCTTACAAGGCTTTCTAAGAAAAGTGGAGATGTGAAGGTATTCAGAAGATGAAATCATCACAACTGTGTTAAACTGGTCATTTTTCAGGAAAACCTCAATGTTCTCTATCTACTGTGAAAATTTCAATAGAAAGAAAACTTCTGAAAATAATCCTCACCCATGCTTCCTTTTGAATTGAATGTTGGAGCGTGTCCAGAGAAGGGCAACGAGGCTGGGGAGGGGGCTGGAGAACAAGTCTTATGAGGAGCGGCTGAGGGAGCTGGGGTTGTTTAGCCTGGAGAAAAGGAGGCTCAGGGGAGACCTCATCGCTCTCTACAACTACCTGAAAGGAGGCTGTAGCGAGGTGGGTGTTGGCGTCTTCTCCCAAGTAACTGGCGAAAGGACGAGAGGAAATGGCCTCAAGTTGCACCAGGGGAGGTTTAGATTGGATGTGAGGAAAAATTTCTGTACTGAAAGAGTGGTTAAACATTGGAACAGGCTGCCCAGGGAAGTGGTTGAGTCCCCATCCCTGGAAGTATTTAAAAGACGTGTAGATGAGGTGCTTAGGGACATGGTTTAGTGGGCATGGTGGTGTTGGGTTGACGGTTGGACTCGATGACCTTGGAGGTCTCTTCCAACCTTAATGATTCTATGATTCTATGAATGTTGCTATTTGGGCAACATAAAGCTGAGAGAGACAACTATTCTGAAAAAAACCAATAAATATGATATTATTGATACAAATGGAAAAGATACAGCAGAGCCTATGTGCACTTTCTAGCTAGCTGGAGAGGAATCTGTTTCACCTTCCTGCTAGAAACATTTCTGTGCAGCCAGCCTTGAAGACAAGAAAAAGGGCTGCTATATTCTTTTTGTCCTTGCACCCAATTAGAAAAATATTTTTTTTTAAAAAGAGAAGCCCTTACCTCCCCTCTTTTCCTTAAATGAGACCATTGCAAAGATTTGCATACAAAAGCACTTGAGTATTTGTACTGCAGTACATCTGGCAATTATCTTACAAGAGAAAGCATTCATTTTAGCCAATTGCCACAGGCTTGGCATTACTGAGAGAAGTAGAAAGCATTTGAATGTACAGAAGAAAAGGGATATTCCAGCTTTCTACCAGCTACCTTGAACATACTTCACGTTTAATTTCACCCTGTTGCCACAGGCACTGTGTTGTTATGACAGCTGATCTGCCATTGAATAGCTGTAAAGGAAAATCAACAAAGGATCGCTTCAGCGATTTTCAGTGCAATTTATTGGAGCTTGTATCTTGTGGCTGCTGCCGCCTGTCGGGGTAATGACACATGATGGGTGATTAAAGTGCAAGTCCCTAAATCAAAGCTGTGCCAGTGGTCTGAAGAGGCAGAAAACAGCATTCAGACCCTGTTCATTTCTCATAGTGGGAGGACCTCATTAGGAAAAAATGGGCTGTTTTACTAACAAGAGAAAGTACTTGTGTCTAAGAAGAATTTTCATGTTTCCAAGATTTACCGTAGCTTTCTTACAGCATCTTTTAGACTGTGCATTTAATGAAAATAAATAAGTAATTAAAACAGATAGAGTGTTTCAATCCATCACCACTGACTTGGAATTTAAACTGAGCTGTACTGTAGTTCATTCACATCCTCATATTTAAGACATTTTTTGCCTTTGTTTGCCAATAAATAGGTGGTGAGAGAGAGAGCTACCTGTCATGGGGGTAAGGGCAAAGGTAGGCAAGGGCAGCTCGCCAGCTCATGAAAAAGGATACTTTGGGATACAAGAGTAGTTTCAGTTCACTGAAATTTTTTTCGGTTTTCTTTCCCTTTACCTTACTTTTTCATTCTGAGGAGATATGCAAGTAACCCACTAGAGATTTTTACCAATTTTTGCCAAATTTGTCCATTGGACAAAAATGCACTCTACCTGAGATAACCGCAAAATAAGTACAAAGAAGGAAATAAATGAAAAAAACCTCTGTTTAAAGATGACAGAATGTCAGGAGAACAGTAAAACAGAGTACACAATCAGACCAGGGGACTTTGTTTTGTTTTGTCACAGAAAACACTATTTACAGACCATGGGACTGTGAAAAATGGAGCAAGGACAGATTAAGAAATGTCAAAATAACTGGGCTCAGGTGAATTTGACATAGTGTGATTGCTTTTCTTCCTATAAGCATTTTTTGAAGGTGTTAGAGGTGGTGATTTTTATCTTCCTTTACAACATAGGATGGATAATCTATCTTTGCAAATGCAGAACAGGCAATGCCACCCTTACTGACGTCTTGTGGGATATATGCATTTTTAATGAGAAATTGGACATAAACAAAAGGATAGCATCTATGTAAAAATGCTATTCTTTTCATACACAAGGAAAAGTAACAATTGGACAGATCTCGACATTCATATATTATCAATAAGCAATTATTTTCCTAAAAACTAAAATGAGCATTTAGAGGCACCCTGGTGAGCAGAGCACAGCAAGTTCTCCATCACAGCTTGCTGGCTTTACTGCAGGTGTTGCAGCAAAGCAAACTTGTTTGACTGGCCACATGGGAAGTGTGCCTTTACCCTGCCCAGATAAAGTTTCACAGGGGAAGTCAGGCATAGACTTCTATCCATTTTAATAAACAAATGCTGCAGTGCTTCAGCCATACAGTAGAACAACTTTTAGCTAGCAGTGGAGGAAACAGCTTCACTAGATTAGAATCCCTTTTCATAAGCATCTTTTGGGCTTGTTTGTGTTTATAACTACCATTATCTTTTATTTCTTTTGCAGTAGTAGCTAGTTATGTGATCGGGGCCTCTTTGTTCCATGAGTTGTCTGAAGATGGAGACAAACAGATCTTGCCTGGAAGAGGTCACGGTCAACGTGGACGAGAGGCACTAAAGGAGGCAGAGGCAGCAGAGGCACAGGGTGGTGAATTACCACAGCCAAGACCTAGAGTAGCTACAGGAACAGGGCACTAAACTTACTTTTACACTGTGACCATGCTCCCTTTCCCAAACAGCCTCTTTTTCTGTTATTCCACCAGCTCTTGTCATAGATAACATTTTAGAAGGTTTTTTAAAAAATGTTTAAGTGGTGAAACTTAACATTAAAAGTATTAGCTGGGATTAGTCTGTTCCTGCTGGAAGGAGGTGTGGGTCTGACTGACAGCTTTAGGTTTATGTATTAAACACATATAATGCAAATAGCTAAGAAGCATATTTGAGAGGAAAATGAATGAAGCAATTCTGTTTTCTTGGCAGATAGGATTTGCTAGAAGTGTTTTGGTGATCAGATTAAAACTTCTCAGTCTCCACACTGACATGAAAATAAGTGATGGATTTAGGAAGGGGCAGAGCTAACCTAACTGCCTCCAACAGATTATTTACATAGGAACATACATACCTTAATGAAAGGTTGCTTTTCAGGAGGGAATTTTTTCACAATACTGTTCTATCATGTTATATATAGCCCCTAAAGTGGGATTAGGAAGTGTGACGTTTATTCAGATGAAGGCAGGCAGGCAGTCCATTTTAAGCAGACACCTCTTCCCTTGTGACTCCCAGGCAACCTTTAAATAATTTCAGTTCTTCCCTTCATGTAAAAGGCTCATTATCTTTTATAGAAATTCTTTAGAAGTCTTCTCATCCTAAGCACCAGGAGTCATTTCTCAAGACAGCACTAGATTCCTAATTCCAGATCTCTCTCATAATTTTCTAATATTGTATGTTGTGGTGAATAAGGAATTTGAGAACTACTTATCCTTGGTTCAGAAGAAGAAAAAAAAATCACTGATCATGATTTTTATGTCTATTTCGTGAAAAGAAAGGGAGAAGGATAATAGCTGCTAAGTGAAGATTCTCTGCTTTCATGGCTGCCATTCTAGCCCTGTGGTTCCTGATGCATCGAGTCTGGCAGCTTTTTCTTTTCACATTTCTGTTAGCATTCATGAAGCCTCTTTCTTTTCCTCTCCTCTTTTTTCTTTTCACTCCCTCCTCATACAATCTCCCTTCAACCAAGAAGTTGGACCAGCTTCTCTGATGTGAAGGTGTCATGCAACAAACTCTGAGGCACAAAATAAATGTGTATCTGGAATTACTACCATTTCCTTCTTAGCATTAAGAGTCTTGTTAAGCAATCCATGTTGGTTTATAGCTTGAGCTGGCTTTTCACTAAGAAAAAGTCTGTCAATTTTAGAGGTAGCAAGTCATGGAAGTATACTAGGTCAATGTTTATTCTGTCCACTCCTGAACTACCAAAACAAAAATTTGTCTACCTTCTTTTGACATCAAAGGTCAATAGCTTTTCTGTTTATATACAGGTAACACTGGAAATTCTGGAAGAGGAAAGCATCCAGTCTCATTTAAGAGATTTGTCACAGATCTATGAAAGGCAAAACTTTATCCAGCAATGTTACTAACAGAGTAGGTGGAAACTTTTATCAAACATGGAGGAGAAGAATCACCTGTGCATAAGAGGGTTTTTTTTTAAGTTCGCAGTGATGTTACCAATGGTTAGCATCTGTATACATGAGGTATCTGTGATACAAGGGACAGTTAAGAAGTGAAGGGGGAGGCTGTAAAGGGACTGTCTTTCTTTCTGAGCGGCAGTCTAGTTTCACGATCAGTGACTAAATCCATCTAAGCCACTCTACTTTTTTATCAGGTGATTTCAGCTACTGCTCACAGACAACCACATATAGAATGAAGGAAGGTGGGAAGTTCTCCTGGTTTTGGCTGGGATAGAGTTAATTTTCTTCCTAGTAGCTGGTACAGCGCTGTGTTTTGGATGTAGGAGGAGAACAATGTTGATAACACACCCATGTTTTAGTTGTTGCTGAGCAGTGCTTACACTAGTCAAGGACTTTCCAGCTTCCCATGCTCTGCCGACTGAGAAGGCTGCAGGTGCACAAGAAGCCGGGAGGGGGCACAGCCAGGACAGCTGACCCAAACTGGCCCCAGGGACATTCCATACCATGTGACATCATACTCAGTACACAAACTGGGGAAAGCTGGCCGGGGGGGCCGCTGCTCGGGGACTGGCTGGGCATCGGTCGGCGGGTGGTGAGCAATTGCATCGTGCATCCCTTGCTTTGTATATTATTTTATTATTGTTATTATTACAATTTTATTTCAATTATTAAACTGTTTCTACCTCAGCCCACAAGTTTTCTCACTTTTACCCTTCCAATTCTCTCCCCAGTCCCACTGGGAGGGGGAGAGTGAGCGAGAAGCTGTGCAGTGCTCAGTTGTCAGCTGAGGTTAAACCATGACAGAAGCTAATTTGTCACAAGGAAGCCACAACAAGATTTATTGATACTAATCTTTGTTTATGTTTTGGAAGGCTGTTTCTTACCAACTTTGTCACCCAGAAACAACTGCCTGGGCCAGGTCTCACCTTCTGCCTCTGAGTAAAGAGGGAATTTAGGGTGACCTTGTGGAGCAGGATCAACTAATTAAGAACACTGTGAATTTCATGAAGGAAGCTCAAGGTTTTTATCTAGTAGTAGAGCTATACCTGAGGACTAGGGTCGGGAAACAGGCTTGTGGGGGAGAGGGAAAAGGAGCCAGAATAACCACAGAGAAAAAGAAAATGGCGAATGACAAGATACTGTACCAGAGAGAATAAAGGCAGGTCCAGACACTCACTTTGGAGTCACTCCACCTGACCACGTGCAAATATTATATGTGCCATAACCACACCACCAGAACAGGCGATCCAGCTATACCTGAAGTCCACAATGGCACACTTCCCTAAAGCAACTTGTCCTTAATGTGTGCTTGATTAAAGCTAAAGCTGTGCCTCTTCTATGCACACACCAACACGCTAACAGCGTTTGCTCTAACAGCCGTGCGGGGAGCAGTACGTGTGTTAGTGTGGATGTGTGAGGGTGTACAGATGTGCTTGCCTGCTATCTCAGAGCTGGAGGGGTTTTCATTAGATTCAAACAGCAACTGACTCTCCAGGGAAGCCCCTGCTCTTACTTGATAAGGGATGCTCTTTTATCACACATGAAACTGCATGTAGTGATCAGACAGGCAGTGTGCATACCTGCCAACAAGAGGAAAGCTGTTTTTCTGTAGCATATTACAGCAGTGCGTTGCTACTACAGTTGAAGATTGGCCCCAAAATGACCAGTTACGGAAACCACAGAAGCTGGAACTTCTACTGATCCACAGGAAAAGCATTCAATTAAGATACTTGCTTGAGAGGTTGAGATATCATGTTATTTTTCAGAAGATGAAGCCACTTTGGTAAATTAGAGTGGAAAGGACATCTGAGGTACTGGGGCTTGCAAAACTAACAAAGTTGACACTCTTCCTTTCAAAGAACTTAGTTATTCATTCTCTGACGTTACAACAAACAAACAACACCTAAACATTTCCTTTCAGAAACAAGAAATCTTTTTACTTTCTAGGGCAAACCTTTTTCAAGCTAATTGACATCTCAGAACTTCAAAGCACTCAGTCAATCTTCAAAAATCCTACAAATATGAAAGTGCATGGTTTGATGACCTCCTTCAATACTGGTCTAATAGGTCATCCAGGAACATTTGGCATGCTGAAGTGTCAATAGTCTCTTTCTTCTCTAGTGAAAAATTATATTATCTCTACAGCTTTTTTTTCATATTTCCTCTATATTCTCAGCTATGTTCATGTTTGAAGGAGTTATAGTTAACATACACCTAAAAACTGGATTGCTTTTGTCTCTTGTGCCTAGAAAGTACAGATAGATTGAGGTTGTGTACGCACTCCAGATTCAACAGAATTAGATGCATTTTCTGAAAGTTATCTGCCAGTGGCTAAGTCAAAATGACTACTTTGGCTGTATCTGTATCTTATAGTACATCAGAGCATCTTGTGGTATCTATTGTAATTGTACCTATAGTATCTATCCAAGGTATCTTGAGAATTGATTAAGGGACTTTTAAATCCATATTTTCTTCAACTTCTGAGATTTATAACAGTTCCTGTGGGTATTTCTCCTTTGTTATTGTATTTTTGTCCTTGACCAAAGAATTTTCTTACTTCTCCTTCATTACTCAGCTGTAGCTCACAGACGTGACACAAATTTTTGAAATGAGATGTTAATCCTTTTCATCTTTAAGTCCCCTTTTCTCCCTCTACTAAACAATGTTTATTATTAACCATACTAACTTCCAGGTGCTACCACATGCAGCTGAACACCAACATCAAATTAAAACCAACAAAACCAACCTCTCCCCTCCCTCCCCACCTCCCCTCCCTCCAAACTAAGGATGCTGTAGACAAGCCTTTTCCACTCAGTGGTAACATCTGGATCACAGAGAAGTGTTTTAGTTCTTACTTTTAACAGTGAGGTACATGGACTTGCTGACGTCTGCTCCCACATCATTGCTGACCTTGCAGAGGTAGTATCCACTGTCTTCTTCCAGCACATGTTTAATCAGCAAGGAGCCATTTGTGAGAAGCTGGATACGACCATTCAATGCAATTGGCTGGAACTGAGGAACCCCGGCACCTAAAGCAGGACCCCCGTGGAAATAGGTTAGTTAGGAAGGAAAGCATCTCAGTTTTTTTAAAATAAGGCAGAAACTATAGCTTCCTGATCTTAGATGCTCAATTCAATTAAAATACAAATGGCTTCTGACATCATCAGAACAAATGGAATTTTTTTTGCCAAAACTGAATTAATTAAATGGAAAGAAGAAAGACCTTTGGAATGTAACAGTAGCAATAATTTGCCCGTGTTAATGGTGAAGGGGCAAAAGGAGCATGAAGCAGGAGTGGAAGAACCAGAAAGGGGGAGAGAGAAAATGAAGGAGATTTTCAGACTGCTCATGGATAAAAAGGCACATTTGTTGTACATTTAGAGGCTGATAAATTATTGACAATTACAGCTAAGCACTTATACAAGTATGCATCCCTAATGCATACACCAAATGAATTTCTTATGACTAAGAAACATGTCTGTTGTAGTAAACATGGCAGACTCAAGGGACCTCTAGGACCTTGTTTATGAAACTCTGGGTAACGTGGAAAACCACATCAGTGACTGTGTTGCTTGTTTCCTCCTACAGCTGACTGACTGATGACACATAAAATCTCTGTTCTGCCATGTTCGTAGTCAGTATTTATTCAGACTGTTAAAAAAAAATACAAAGAAAGAAAGAAACAAAAATCTCAGACCACTAATCGGGCATGAAGTGCCATGTTTAGTGGCACTGTAAAAATGAAAGGTCCATAAAAAGACAGGAAGCCAAAGATTTCTGTGTCAACTTTGGTTTTAAGAAAGAACCTACTTTTCCTTGAAAATAAGATCCTGGGTGATTTAGAGAATAGGGACAGGATACTGTCATACTGTCAGCATGCCCGCTACAAGTTCAGGTTTCTCCAGCATTAGGGACTCTCTAAGTGTATATTAAGATATGGTTCTTGTAACAAAGGGGTTTACAACCTACTTTGGCAACAAAAGATGGGATTTTTCAGGGAAATCTTCTTAAGGTCGTCTTCTTCAATGGGATTCTCTCATACCACTTTCTGTACACAAAACTAATATCTGTTGGCATTAATTACTATACGCAGTTGGCTGAGTCAGCCGAGGAGGAAATACGATGAATAAATACTATGGGGAATGGTTTAGTATAAAATAGCAAGCTATAACAACCTATGAATACAACATCTAGAATATTAAAAAGACCAGACATGCATACTAAAAATCCTTCTAGTCCTAGAAGAGTTTGCTTTGGGGACTTACAGTTACACTGAAGGTCTGGTAGCCGATCCTGTGAACTTAGAAATGTTAAAGGGATAATGTTTTCACAAAAATCAGTTGCCATTGTTGATTTTTCAACTATTTTAAACACATGCATATCCCACTTCCCCCTTTATCTATTTTTTTTTCTTTAATAAGCCATTTTTCCTGTCATTTAGTTGGAAGGCACATTTATGCTTCACTAACTCTACCTGTCTGCAATAGATTGCCCAAGTAGACAGATGCAAGCACTCACTTCTTATATTTCTTCACATGAAAAATTCTGGGAACAATTTGGTGTTCACAGAAAGGAAAGGGATGATATTCCTGAGGATAGCTACAACTGGGCAAAATTTTGCATAACAGTTTGCAAAAGCTTCTTACTCTTCACACGCACTGTTACTGCTATTACAGCCAAAGTCCTTCCCGAGCAGTGACAGCAGCTTATCACACACAACTACATGGATGAATCTGCAAGAGGACTACATGCTCATGAACCACAGAATCACAAACTGGTTGAGGTTGGAAGGGACCTCTGAAGGTCATGTGGTCCAACCCTTTGGCTCGAGCAGGGCCACCTAAAGCTGGTTGCCCAGAACCATGTCCAGATGGTTTTTTAATATCTCCAGGGATGAGACTCCACAGCTGCTCTGGGCAACCTGTACCAGTGCTCAGTCACCCTCACAGTAAAAAACTGTTTTGTTATACTCAGATGGAGCCTCCTGTGTTTCAGTGTGTGCCCATTGCCTCTTTAAGTCTGAAGGACTTAAAACAACAGATTGTCGCTGATTATGGGGTGTCTGTATTGATCACTGTCGTTATTCTTTAGAGACAGCAAGTCCATTTCCATTACCTGTCTATCCTGATGTATAAAAAAATGAACCTTCTTTTTCCATTTTTCACTGACATGAAAAGACAATGACAGTAACTTGCCTGCAAGTGTACAGATGCCCTTTTTACTCGTGGTACCTTCAGATGAGCTATGAGCTGACTGCTTACTCCTGCTGGCCTCACCTCAGTAATTATTTCAGAATTTGGCACAAATCTTGCTCACAAACCAATTACATAATATATCTCTTTAAAGGAAGATGTAGCATATATCCTATAGACCTGTACAGCGCCTTAGTTAGACCAGGTATTGAAATTGCAGTCATCCATTAACAAAATACAGGCTTTTGTAAAAATATTGTCCTTTTCACCTAGAGTTATTTTAGCCAAAAAATGAAACTGCAGTTTGGTGGCTTTGCCTACATCACATATCTACTAAATCTTTCTTTTGACTTAAAAACTTCAGAGCTATTAATGGAAAACCTTAAAAACAGTCACTTGATGGTAGAGTGTAACTAAAATCAAACCACTATCCCTTTCTCCTTTATTAAGATGGGCTGCTTATCAATTCACAGTTAATTACAACTCAGCTAGGTTGGCTTGGCCTCCTCTTTCAGCACGCAAACACAACAAAACAGAATTACTTCTTTATGTCCTATATTCATAATTAAAAACTCATACACCATTGAGATTAATGGCATTTGGATTCTTGCCAGAAACCAGAATTTATCAATAGAAGCAAAAAATAGTCTTTAATATGAACATTTATCTTCCCCCACCCTTTTACGTTAAATATAATTTGGACTTAGATCCTAAAGAAACCAAAAATGACATGAAGCATTACATAAGGATTTCTTCTCAACAGCACCTAGTTTTGCTTTTTAAAGAGTTAATTCATGTAGATTGGATACAGAGTTTGGAGAGTTTGTTTTCTTGCTAAAACCAACCAGAAGACAACTGGCCAGAAGATGCAATCCAGCAGGCAACACAATTTAATTAAAATTTCCTATGGTTACTGAGGGTCAAGTGGGGCCAGTTTTAATGCTCTGTTACATGAGAAGAAAATGTTAAAGCATTATGTAAAGCGCATACTGAATTACTGCTTATGCTAATGCTACCTGACCTTTCTTCTTTGCTGAAAAGATATGATTGGCCATGTTACCATGGATTTTGAAGGGGGGAAAAAATCAGCCAAATGCTGCTGGTGAACCTTCTTCTGAGGTCATTTCAACTAAAGCAGTATCTCTTTTCTCTCAGCCATCCATTTCATCACTCACCTGCTGAGGCCATAGCTAACACAGGCACACATTCACAGCTCCAGGATGTCTCTAAGGCAGACCAAAAGTCCATCTAGCTCAGCCTTGTGTCTATGACAATGGCCAGCACTATGCATTTAGGGAAATGACAGAAGAACAGTATAAACGTGGCTGATACTTCCCTTATTGCACCCTGCTGGCCTCTGACAATATGAACATTAAACCAGTAACTTACAGGTGAGTAAGGTGTTCTTAAACCAGAATTAATCTGTCCCCAGCGATCACAGGAGGACTCCTACCTTTTGAGTACTTCCAGACAATGGTAGGAACAGGATAACCCTCTGCAGAGCAGTTGAGAATTACAGCTTTCCCATAGATCCCATCCTGGTCGCTGGGCTGAACCACAAACCTAGGGGGCACTGTGGGAGGAAGCAAAAGCAGCCATGAGAATTTGTGCAACTTCTCAGGTAGCTCAAAATGGCAGACCAGTCAAAAAAGGAGGCATAACATTTCATAGCTGAAAGCAAAAATTAAAACCAGCTTTTTGACAATCCAGTGACAGAGTAAAGTTGGTTTTACATGATTATTCATTTTCTGTGCACAATCTCAATATATTTCTTGCCAGGCACAACAAAAGCACTGGTCTTGATAGAATACAAAAATAAGTTAATAAAAATCTCTCCATAGGAGAGGTTATAAAATAGAGTAACAGATAAATCAAAATGTCATGGTCAGAAAAGAAATGCTTTCTAACAAAGGGAGAGGTTTGACAGGTGTCTAAGAACCACTGAAGTTTTCTGTGTTTGTTTTTTATAATAGTGAACTAGTAAACTTTAGAAAAAGAACTAAATTATGTAACATAAATAACCTTAAAAAATAACAGCTTTTAATACCAATCAAATCACTTCATATTAAAATGAGGGTGTTTGAACTATAAATTCTGATAGGACTTTTCTTTCCAAACAGCCATAAAAAGGTTCAACACAATTTGCTTGCACTAAGTTGAAGAGGAAAAATCTTACTGGAATAGATGGATGTACATCTATGTATACATATTATTACACTTATTCTAAGGAAGCGTAAAACCACTGCAATGAGTCTTCCAGACATAGGCAAGTACATATATATTTATACATAAATAAAATGAGATGCTCATCTCAAGAAAAAGCTCTACCTGTTCCAAATACAGATACACGGTGAAGAAAATAACTTGTGACAATGCTAGACCTACAGTTTATCATGAAGGCCCAATACTGAATGTCAGTGTCTCAATAAAACCTGCAGACTTGACAAAAGCTTGAAAGAAAAGCTGAAAACTGTGAAGAATGGTGAAAGAGCCACAAAAGTTATTGAAAATTAAAGGTGCTTAATGGTAGTATTAAAGTCAAAGTCACAGATTTTCATTGACCGCCTGTTCTTTGGTTCAGAGCATATAGAAGTAAGTACCTGAGAAAAAAAGTAAATTATTTGTGCCCTTATCCCACATGTTATTGTTTTTGTCATTTCTTACAGTGCTACAGAGAAAATGTAGTAAGGTGATTGAGCCTGTGACAGATTTTTTTTCCTCTCAAACTGAGTACAGCAACACAATGAGATCTAATGCAGTAAAGGAGAAATCCTAATAGCTGTTTGCTTTCCTCACCCCACCGCAGCGTATGCACATGGGGACACACACACAACCTCATGGGTTCAGAGCTCCGCAGGTCCAGCCAGTGCTGAGATTGTTTGAAGGTTGGGGGAGGCAGAACAGAGGGCCCAGCCATCCCTCCGCGCTCTGACCCGACCCATCTTCCCAACCCCCCATCAGGCCCCACCACCTGCCTCTCCAGAAGTGCCAGAAATTAAGGAAGAAAGTATGGGAGAGGGCAATAGCATGAGGAAATGTAAGGCAGCACAGAAAAGGATCATCAGTACAGTGACTATTTGCACTGGGACCTGAAACAGCTCATAGCTCATAACAGCCATGAATACAGTACTACTTACACATCAGAAAAACTGTACCACAGAAACACAGCAGGAGCACCGGTGATATAATATACTACTTTAAAGTTTTTTCAGTACATACACTTTCATAGTTTATGCAAATAGCACTTCCCATTGTACCAGAAAGTCCTAAGTTTTCCTTAATGAGAAGCTTGAGCTGCCAGTGTTGGTATGGACAGGACTGCTAAATGTTGGAAGTATCTAGAGATACTCTCTGCAGGTGCAGAGAATCCACCTCACAGAAGCTT
Organism: Pygoscelis adeliae; assembly: GCF_000699105.1. Classification (NCBI taxonomy): domain Eukaryota; kingdom Metazoa; phylum Chordata; class Aves; order Sphenisciformes; family Spheniscidae; genus Pygoscelis; species Pygoscelis adeliae. Next base: position 4,431,888 of record NW_008825113.1, read on the forward strand.
GAGCATTCGTCCCTGTGCCTCCGTAATCTGGACTCCTCTCCAGGTTTCTCTTTCCACCTTCATAGCTACAACTGTTTTTTAAAAGATGAGAACAATCTTCTGGAGAGCAAACAATCCCTTTAACTGGACCTCTTGCTCATTGAATACTATAGCTATAATGGAAAGGTGTTTATTGCCTAAATATGTACAAAGAAGCTCCACTTCTGTTTGAAACATGACTAGAAGAAAGAGAAGGAACTAACAGCAATAGAGGCAAGAGACATCTTTGTACTAGGATATGTATTTACTGCTGTCAGACATTTCAGCCTTCCAAATGGCTGCCACACTGACAAACATAAATCATATGTTATGTTAATTCGTGATAGGTAAGCATCAAACACGAAATCCTGGCAACAGCAGCCCTGGGCAATCACCCACCCTGTTCTAATTATCTACTCACAGAAGACATTTGCTTCAGTAGCTCTTTTCTCACTGTTCTGTGTTCATTTTATCACCAAACACAAAAGGATTGCCAAGTACTTATTTTCCAAAACAGGTGAAAAGTACAATTAGTCGCACAAATAGGTTTGATTTTATACAACTCAGCACGGTGGCATCAGCTTGTTTCACCTCGGTAACTGTAAGTAAATTTGTATTCACAGCTTCTGAAAAATCAGTTACAAGCTGCTTATCCATAAAGAGGGTAGACCAAAAAAAAAAAAAAAAAAAACCAAAACAAAAACACCTCAGTTGTATCAGTCTTACAGGCGAATGATTACAAATGATGCAATGGAGTGACTGATAATTACTGGCCTCCTCTACCACTGAGATGTGTGAAGAGTATAATGTCTTTTAAAATCTCTCTTACAATGCAAAATTTTTGTAACTTCTTTGTTTTATTTCCCTTCTCTTTGAAAAATATTTTCTTTATATTCTTTACTTGCTATGGATGACACTGGCAAGAAGTGCTAATTTTTCAGGAAATAATTTATTATATTAAATGCGTAGGCATATGCAGAAAGTTCTGGAAAAGTTAAGCAAGATTGCCTAGAATGGAATAAAGGCAATCAGCCTTTAAAATACTATGTTGTAAATGTTGTTTGAGCATTTCTGTGGAAATGTATCCTTCCACATCTTTAATGAACTCATGTAGATATTCTTGATGTGTTGTGCCTTTAACGCTGACAAGCTCTGAACAGGGCTTTTTATCGTATTGATTTCACTGTATTTTGGGTATATATATAAAACATAAGTTTTTGCTCAGATATTCTTGGTATTCTCATTTTTAATCATTACTTTTAATACAGAATGATACCAGAACAGTAACTGTGGAAATTAAATTTTGCCATATAAGCTCCGGAAACAGGTGTATGATTAGCAATCGTACAGTTTCCTTGTACTGCTCCATAAAAAAAGCATGTTTCAACCTTACTTGGCAAAAACTCTGCCCACACCCAGTAATAGAAACAATTCAGTAAAGCTTTGGCCTTCCTTTAGGACTACTTATAAAAATGCCAACTGCTGCTCTGATTTTGAAGAGATGAACCCTTGACACTTAGTCTTAAGATTGCTAACAGAAATCAGAAAAGATGCTACAGCAAAAAAAAAATTACTCATTCAATGACCTTTCAATTGTTTCTGTATTGCTGTCTAGGTAAAACCGCAGGATTTTTCCTCTTATAGAAATTATTAAAAAGTAAACAGAAGAGACCTTTACATTTTTCTTCCCCATTGATAGTTTGCTTGTCAATTTTATTTCAAATGACTAACTTGTTCAGTGCTATGTGCTACCATGTTTTGGAAGACAATGCAGTTAAATACTTGATCTAGATTTTGATACTTAGCTTTAGATTATAAAGCTATATTCACTTTTTCATTATCTTTCAGGAATTCATTAGCCCTTAAAGAAAATATGCTTAGTAAGAATTTAACCAAGTTAATTTGTCTGATATGCTTAAGTAGAGTTAATGGAGAAAGAAAGCAGTTAGTTCTCCTCTCTCTCTAGTTGTAAAGGTGTGGGCCTCCTCTGCCCCTTTAGAAGTGAAACACTCTGAAATAGCTCACGAATATGACTGAACAGTTCTACTTTTATTATCACCCTTGTTTCAGCAGCACAGTCCCTTGAGCCCGTAAAGGAGGACATTTAAAATTGCTTTAACAGTGAGTTTCTGTTAGGCGCTCTCATTTAATGCAGCCCACGGATCTGTGATGAGAAATGAGCTATTGAATTGTTTAGTGTAAGAGCAATAAGTTGACAGATGCAAACTATTTAATGGCTGAACTCAAAGGACCTAAAAAAGGTGTTTTCAGTCAATATTATGACTAGCAGTCTCAGGCTCTCACAAAGGGAAAACAAAGGATGAGAGCAATCAGAATAGGATGTTGAAGATAACATGAATGTCATAGTGCCATTTTAAGAGAAGGAAAATGCTTTTATTATCTCCTTGTGTGAAACAGTCCTGATAAGATGATGAAATATGAGTTGGTACTCTAAGAAGATACTGCTTACCAGTGTCATTGCTGCTCGCAATGATGGACTTCACAAGCTACTAACTAAAATAGATTTATGAATGCATGCTAACATTCCCCGATTTAATTTTGCTTTATGTAAATCCAAGAATCCTTTCTGACTGTACTTTATGCCAGGGACCAGATGACAAACTCGCACACTCCTTCCTGGACTTCAAATCTATGCAAGTGCTTCTGGCTCCCAAGTACAGCAATTAGTACGTCACATTGGAGAGCAATTCTGAAGGCTCCTGACATGAGCTCCTCCGGTGGGCTACTGGAGTGAGTTAAGAAATAATCTATGACATTGGCCCAGAATACAATGTTTCATTTTCACATGGAATATTTGTACTTTACATTTAGATCATACTGTCAAAATGATGGAAGAAATTTAATCAGCCAAAGCAACCATTGATGTATTAATGAATGAGATCATTAAACACTGTACTTTAGCAAAGATGAACAGTTTTTAAATTTGGTCATTGGACCTAAGGGGTCGATTTAGCTGGTTTAGTGAAACCATTTGCTATGCAGTTCAAGAAAAAAGATTTACTTTTACAAAATGACACAGTGCCTGGTGGTTTGTGTTGATCAGGTTTGTCTAATGAGAACAGTACATAGGAAGTGACTCATTCAAGAGTAATCTTCAATACCAGCAAAGATAGTAAATGAGTTTTGATGCCAGCTGCAACCATAAATCTTCTCCCCCTGCTTTTCAATCACAAACTGCATTTGCTGCATCACACCAGCACTACCACCAAACCTCAGAAAGCAGACAGATACTCACTTCCTATCTGGAAGATTCAAGGCTCAGGGACTCCTCATTGGGTGCCTAACTATCTAATGATATTCAACATTCCTGGCAAGCACAAAATGAAAACACATTTACACTTAATGCACTAAATGCATTAAGGGGGGTTATTAGGTATTTAAAGACCTTATCTCAATTTTAACTTATGATGTGTTCACTAACAGGAATTTTAGAATCATGATTTATGCCCCTACTACTAACTTTGAATTCTCTTTTCTGGCAGTATCTGAAAAATTTTGAATTCATAATACATTTGTAAGTTTTTTCTTTTTGGTTACCGATTAAAATCTTTTTCACTGCTTTTTATTTCATTATTACTTCATTCCCATTTTAGGAAACCCTACAGAAATGAATAACACATGATAAAAGTGTATATAGATTTTTAATCACTCTTTAGAAGACAGCCCTAATGGGTAAAGCCTTAATTAATTCTGTATGATGATATAAGTAGTTGACAGAGAAGATATTTTCCTAATTTCTATGGATGGCTTTCATGACAGGATCCTATTCTTTCAGTTTTCTTAATAGCATGCATAGCAAACCAAGAGTGCGACAAGAAATAGAATAATCAAAATAATGCTTTACTAGTTTTTGAGAAACCCCTCTAGCTGGCAAATTTTTGACGTATTTCCAGAGGAACTGCAGGCCAGGATCTGGCAGAGCACAAGATTTTGAGAAGGAAAGTCCTGTTTTCACTCACTTGGACTGCCTACCTGCAGTCCCTAGATGCAGTGAAGATGGTAGGCTTCTCCCAGTGGCTAATTAATGAGCTTTTAAAAGATATTCCATAAACATTAGAACTAATCAAGCTGGCTTTTCTGTGGATTTGTATCTTGTGGTTGAGTACAGACTCCAGTTGGAACATTGCTTGTGTTTGCGGAAGGGTTCGCCTGAGTAGATCCTCTGGTGTCTAGTGTTACACTAATTAAAGGTGTTTCTAATCAATCACCTCTTTTTGTTAAGTTTTTAGGCTTTCAGCTACACTGGAGGCATTTTCCCCTCTTTCGATTTGTCTGAAATGGGCTAATAAATTGTGGAGAGAAGTACTGACAGATCTATGTCCAGAGCATGTGGCTCTGTCTCATTTCCAGGTCCTCACGAAGAAACCCATGGCAGAGAGAACTGAGATTGACCTAAGATCTTCTGACCCAGGGCTGCACAGCTGCTCAAAAGCTTTCTCTTCTCACTTTCTTTCTTTCAGCAGGTGCCTTCCATCTCCTATGTGATACTCTGCAAAGAAGCTCTGTGGAAGCCGGTCATCTTCCTCTGATATTTAAGGCAGGGAAAATCCAGCCTTGCTGGCTAGGTATTTTTAGGACTCCTTAATGCCACTTGGTTGCTTTTATAGAGCACAAAATAATGGGAACAGCAGTGAAGATTTACCATAAGGTGCCCACAGATTTTAAGAGACCAGTGCTTGTTTTTCTTTTGCTATTTAATACTCCTGGCAAAATGATAGTACAGCTTAGATATGAAAAATAATATTTGTAGGAAGAATACAGGAAATTTATTTAGCAGACTTAAAACTTAACAGAAAAATATGAATGCTAAAAAAATAGCAGATACATGTGATCTGACAGAGAAAATATTGAGGGAAAAAATCTCAAGTTATAAAGCCAAAGAATTTATGTGGCTGTATGGATTCTGCAGAAGTTTGTGTACTCACTAGTAGTTCAAATGCAGCAACAAGCAGTTGTCCTGTGTTTCTTCATTCATCTTAGGAATGGATTGGATTTAAATTCTACTTCTAAGTCTACCCATGTACTGTAAAATTATATGGACTCCCACTTACTTTGGAAACATAATAGCCTTCATTGTTTTTAAGTCTACTTTTAAAATGAATACAAGGACAGTATAGATTAGGAAAAAGGAACTTTGTGGGGAACAGTCATATTTCCCTTTACTTTCGTCTCCCATTCACTGTCTACTCTTATATCAAAACGCGCACACACTTCACATAAATAAGATATTCCCAGAACAAATCCCCTGACATTTAGGAAAGCCAACATTTAAGTTTAAAGCACACTGTGGAGAAACCATCACACAATGTGGATTAGAAACAAGAAGAGTTTAAGCGTTGTTTCTTCTCCCTTTATTTGGAGAAAAACTGCTTAGTTGATTTAGAAAATATTACGTTTCAGTTATATGGCACCTATGAGCAAAAAGATAAGGAGGGATCAGAAAGCCTGAAGAAGAAACAGACAGCAGGAAAGCAAGTCTTTACTTAAACGTGTATAGGTCAGGTTGGACGCAGATGAGTAGTGACCAACGGTGACCCTCTGATGGCTGTCTGTCTTCTGACCTATGTGGAATGAGACAGTTGAAGCAGTTCAATATGAGAGAAAGAGGTCAGTCCAGGGTTTTTGCAGAAAATTCAGGTCAAACATCATATTATATTTTCCCCTTTCCCTCTGAGTGAGAACTATTATCCCAGATACATACGCAAAACTGATTAAGACATTACCATTTAAATTAATACAGAGAGAGAAGAGAGGAGAGGAGAGAGGCTTAAAGGAGGCTGCTGCAGAACACTAGCTGGGCAGAAAGATAAGCAAGTAGCCCTCATAACCTCCTAAAAAGTTGCAGGATTAAGACTCCAGAGGCTCCAAGCCTCTGAGTAAAACACAGTGAAAAGCTACCCTCTAGCATGCCCATGGATTTATAAGGATGCCAACAGCTGCCATCCCACCTCTCGGGCAGAGCCCTCATCAGGAGGTGCAATTGGAGCAGCAGCACACAAGGGGAAAATGGAGGTGTTTGTGTCAGTGTCATGAAAGGGGTAAGAGAGCAGGTTCCTCAGAACCCCTCCCCTGGACAAGGAGGGAAAACGAATTAATGCCAAACAAGGCGGAAAGAGGCAGTCGTGTCCAGGGAACAGAGGTCAGGCCAGCCAGGGGCTTGCCAGAATAGAAATTGCCCACCAACGGTAGGAGGCAGGGACACTGCAGTCCAGGCAAAGCAGGGAGAGCAGGGATGCCATTAGGGGAAGGCAGGGCTTGCCTGGATCAGAGCAGAAAGCCCTACACGTGG
>NW_008825113.1:4438240-4440874 GCF_000699105.1 Pygoscelis adeliae
CTCACTTGAGCAGTTATAGCCTCATGGATCTCAGTGCTGAAAAAAGGATAGAGACAATGTTTGCAGACAGCCAGTTTTCAGTGGTACAACCTATGTCAACTTTTTTTTTTTCTTTTTTTTTCTGGAGATCATCCTACCATCCCTGTTTTGATGAAATGCCTATAGGAACCTGTACAGAGTTGCTAAAGTGATTCATTCCCATCATTTCAAGCACCGAGTTTAACTGCAAATCAGGTACGATCTCAGCTGTTATTAGATGTAGCATTTCTGTGTAGGGCAGACATAACCAGTGGACTGTCTGTTGTGACGAGAGGTTCTCAACTTTCCCTTCTCCAAGAAAAGAGAAGGTGAGGAAGATCTTTTACTATTGGAATGATGGATAGGGTTAAAAGCTAACAGAACAGCTTAGGAAAAGAATAATTAAATGCATGTAGTTAATTAAACCACTTAATTTAAGAATTACTGAATAGATGGGGACAGTAATAGACATCTGTACTGAATAATACAAGATTAAAAGCAGTAATTTTTTTCAAAATCTTTAAGGTAATATTCATATCAAAACTAGTGAAAAAGCAACGGACCTATTTGCTAAGTTTTGGTAATATTAGCATTAAAAAAATAAGCATACACATTCTATAAGTTGAAAATTAGGGAATAATCCATTAAGGGTAGTCCTAGGACAGTGGGAAGATTTGACTTAAAAGGGAGAGCTGTTCAGAAAGTTTTGCTTCAAATGAGTTTTTGAGGGAGAAAAAAAGCCTGGAAAAGATGGCAAAAAAGTCTGAGTGGTTTTAGGATTTGTCTTGGTAAACTTATGGGAGGGGATATAAGATGTAGCGATCTGCAACAGGCAGAAATAGCAGGGTCACTTGCAGTATTACAGTATGTGCCGTCTTTCACTGAGGAGTCTAATGGCTTGATAGCAAGAGGGAGATGGTGGAGAGGGAAGAGTTAAACTGTCTTATTCTTAAAAAATGAAAATTTAAAACACTTTGAAAAACTTTCAGAAAGAAAAGGAAGCAATTTAGTTTTGTTGAAGTTTTGCACAGCGAGTTTGAAAATGTATCGCAAGACATAATCTCTAGGGAATTTGGCTAAGGTGTGACTTGAAAGGTAAAAGATACTGAAGGCAAGGTATCTCTCTAAAACGTCTTTTCCACATAAAATGTTTCCTTACTGAAACTATATTCACCTCTATTTCAAGGCAAAATATTCTGAAGTCAGCATGAGCAAATGAATCATGATAACTGTGTAATAAACACAAACCAGAAAAAGAACAACATGGTAACAGGGGACAGTCTTTTCCCCATGAAGTCAACATCAATGCTTTGTTTTTTTACTGACATAATGTTATATGAGAGGCTGATCTAAATAAAAAATGGAGATAATCAGACTAAAACAATAACAGAGAGGAATTTGATACCATTTCAAAGGCTTCGTCCCAATAAATGGGTTTACGCCTCACAAAATTTTCCAGGAAGTCAGTCCTGTGGCTCCCCCATCCACCCTGTGCATTCCAGTGTTGTTGATTAGTTTTCAGACTTTTAGATAAAAAAAGTCATATTAGTTTCTGTGCTTCATTGTTCTATGTGCTCTCTGTTATGAAAAGAGGGATTACCATATTTTCCTCTTTTTTATACTTCCCATCAAACAGATGTCATTACAAAATACTGATGAATTCCACTTAATTGGTGCCCTTCAAACTAATTACATCTACTTACCTCTCACGATTAATTGGCTTTGGTGCTCCACAGCTGCTGCATCATTTCTAGCTATACAGGTATAATTCCCATTGTGCATCAGCGAAAGATTAGAAATCCTTAAGGAACTGGTGAAGTCAATGTTGTCAATCGTCACCCCAAGGCTGGCTGGGATCGGTCTGCCGTCCTTCTGCCAGGTGATTGTGATGGGCAAATCCCCGGAGACCACCACACAGGGAATGAAGACCCGCTGCCCGATGGAGAACCGTGGGAACTCAAAAGGCTGGATAAAAGGCGGAACTGAAACAAAAGAGGAAAGAGGAGCTATTGCAGTTACGGTTTTGTTTCTGAAAATAACATAATGGAACAGATGTGCAGTGCTGAATATGTAAAATCAACACCTTTGACAGCCATAGAGCATTGTTTAGCTAAAAAAGTCACATATTTTGCAAATACCTTTTTTTTCTTGACTACCCAATGCATAAGCAGAGATCACAAGCAATGCAATCCCTGGCTTCTAGAGATGCCAGACACCACTGGCCAGATTCCCGCAAAAGTATTGAGCACCTTTTCAAGAAATCACACTGCCATCTCGGGACTCACCAGGACTTTCAGCAGCGGGATTGCCTGGACGGTCCAGGAAGAGCTCAGCAGCTTTTAGGACCTGGTGCAAAAGCCTTGCTTAGGGTCACAGAATAAACCTGGAAGAGGCTCTAGCTTTGCCTCCGGGACATGATGAAAGGGAGCGTAAGCTTCTCTAACTTCTCCTGGAACTTATTTCTTAGCATTTCAAGTCACAGTTCTCAATAAGATTGGGTAGAGGTATGAAGTGAAAGGCATATACAGTACTTGTAGGACAGCAAATTAAGTTAAAACTGATTTCTAAACAGAGGGCCAGTACAAGGCATAAAATCTCAAGCTGGTGTTTAATTCC
>NW_008825113.1:4440896-4447867 GCF_000699105.1 Pygoscelis adeliae
AAATGTTTTTTTCTTTCTCTTTTTTTTTTTTTTTTTACTTATTATTCTGTGGCTGAACTGAAAACCATGAAAGAAATGCTCTTATCTTCTATCATAGAGAAGAATTCCACTTCTTAGAAAACATTTTGTTTTCAGTTTTTTTTAATAAAAACAAAGGAAACAGTGGGTTGGATTCAATAAACAAAGCAGGAATTAATGGCGGTGCCTCACTTTCTCTAGGTTGTGGTTGAATATTTTTTAACAATTTGGTAAACTGAGAATCAAATATCTACCCAGACGAAGGATGTGAAGTCTTCTCCCCTTCTCAGGGGAGCACTCTAACAGCCAGGGCATTGATCTAAGATACGTTTCTATCAATCACTCGTGAAAAGACTGTAAAACCAACTTCGCAAGCAGTGCTCAAATACTCATTTATCAAAAGAGAAGGTTCCTAGAGGTTACGTACCTTAAGTATAGGAGTGCATTTTCCTATTCTTGCCTGAGAGATTACTTATATACACTCTGTAGTACATTTGAACATCTTTAACAGGAAAGATTGAAGGATACCCACAGCAGAACATTTATACAGCTGTATATTAGCTAGCTTCAGAAGAAAACGGGGCTGGTGGCTTCACCTAATTGTATTTCTTTTGTCCTTTCTCCCTTTAGCAAATCTAAGGCTGTGTTTTCCCCAGAACTGAAGCAGGAAAGAAACAGAAAAACTCTTCAAAGTGGTTGCAATGCATACCAGCCCATTGACTTCCCCAGCAGCATTTTTGCCAGTGTCCTATTTCTGGGATGCAGGGATAGGTATTTGTGACCATTACTATGGTAGTTCAATGCATTTCTTTTGATCATTGCATATGTGGGCTGCTCTTCCATCAGGAGTAAGAAAGTTTATCATTAAGGAAGCAATACCAACTCCCCCCAAAGGGCAAAGGTGTCATTCAAAGGGATGTTCAAATGTTTGTGTATATGCACATCACAGTGCACAAATCAGATACTAACTCCACTGTTTCTGGTATAGCCATGGTGCCGTTTGATGAGGAGAAGTTATGACCATGTGCAGCTGCCACAGAGAGGTAACATCAGGCACAGGGTACCACAACTCATCCTTACAGGCTTTCCCTGACTTCTTCCGAGAGCAGCTTGCTGTCTGCAGTTGTGAGAAGTGCCGCTGCAATCAATTTTTCTCACAGACTGTAATGCCTTTTCCTGACTGCCATCTCTCAAATCTCTAAAACCTGTCCTGTTGTGTTTTGAAATCTGGTAGATCAGGCATACAGAAAAAAGAAACTCGGTATAAATTACCGTGTTTATTTGAACTTTGAGTGCTGGAAATTAACTGCTTTTTCACTTGGGGACCTACTGTCACAAAGTGAGGCAAAATGTCTGCCTGCCTCTTCTAATCTGCCTGCCTGCACCTTAGTGCAGCTAATGCATTCACATGAGATATTTCGGATTCTTTGTACATCAGCAGAAAAAGGCCAAATTTCTCTTAGCATTTATTGACAAGGAGTTTATAATATAAGTAAGTGGAAATGAGAAATTTTTAGAATGAGACTGTCAAAAGGTTTTGACATAACCTTTCCCCTTGATGAGTGCAAATATCTGCTAAATGCCAAGTGCCCCCCTTACTGTGTTGGCTAGCACATTTCTGCCCAAACCCTTCTCTTAGTCTCAGGCATCATTACTGAAAGATATACTAAAATTCACAACAGGGTGGCAAATTGCTTCTGTATTTTCTGCTGAGTGTGCAACAAATTTCAACCAATCTTTCATGGACAAAATGATATCAAAAGTCAGACGACATATTGCTCAAGGATTATTATGTGCATCTTCACTCTCCATCTCCCTGGTGAAGAAAACAGGGAGCAAGATCATTAGGTCACATTGAAGTACTTTTCAGAAAATATTGATTGCAAGGCTGCATTTATCAAATCTAAAATTTAAGTAGCAGCCTGCAGAGCATTTCAGAAATTGTCTAAAATATTTATAGACAGCACATTTTCCCTCTACTCTGGTTTTTAAGGTACAGAGGAAGCCAACGTTTATTTCTGCTTCATAAAATACAATGTATATTCAACCTGCAGCAGCTTGCAGTCCTGACAAGGAGCTTATTTTAAAAACCAGTGTGTAATTTAAAATCAGTACTTCAAAAAAAGTAAATAGTCTAGTGATAACTTTGAAGTATTGAAGAATGTTTTTCAGCTACAGCATGTACGAGTTTCGGCTGATAAAGGCAGTTCCTGGTGATCTAACATAGCAGATAAATTTTCTTCATGCTAGTTTGAAGAAGGAAACAATCACAAAAAAATCACTTATTTAAAACATAGAATAAAGCATACCTGAAGTCAGGCAAATAATTTCTGAAATACAAAAGTTTCCACATATATATAGATCTCTACATCTATCTCTGCAGTAAAAAGTTGACATATATCCCTGACAGAAGAAAATATCAAGCTTGATTAACCAGCATGTGTTTTCTGGGTTTTTTTTGTAAACTAAAACTGTATCATTGCCAAACAGCACTAAAAAAATAAGAGGGATGTATATTACTTTAACTCTGAGAGAGAAAAGTTACAGTAGGACAGATGTATTTAAAATGTGTTTAAAATACTTCAGTGTGTTGAAGTATTCTCCTTCCCCATACGTAGCTTTAGTTCGACCATACTTCAGAGCTTGTATTTGATTTTTTTTGTTAAATTATGCTATTTTATATATAAGATGTTAAATGTTAACCATATAGAGAGAGGGCTGTATGTGTATGTGTGCTTGTGTACATGGAAGGGATGTTTCTTCCTCTACCCACAATGGGCAAACGAGTGACAATCTCTGCTTCATGCAAAGAAGTGCAATGTCTTGGGAATGCTTTATTGATGAGTGCTTGAATTAAGCGTCTGTTTAAGAGGAGCATGGGCCAGCCTCATTAGTGCTAATGCAGGAAGATTTAAATTATGTTTTTGTGCCCTAGCAAGGTCTTCTGTACCTCTGGGAGATTACTGTAAAGGAGGGCAAGGAGGGCTTCCATGCTGCTCTCCATTAGCAGAGGAACATCCTTAATTTCTTGCCCTCCGTTCCATGGGATTTATATTGGAAGAAACTGCTGAGATGATTCACTAAAACAGTATCCTGCAGACAGCCTGTCTCCTGCAGCAGCCTTGTGAACATGCTGTTCCTGTCCTGTGGCTCTGCATAGTAAAATGAAAGTCATCCTCTGCTTTACCATTAGAAACGGTTCCCTAATGGATTTTCTTGCAACAACACTGTTGCAGGAGCTGTGCCCACAATATAAAATACCTTTGGCAGTGAATACTCACAACACAGGTCCAGTGGCTGATGCAAAGTAATAACCACCAAACTACGTAGCCTCTTAAGGCTACCGTGTGACCCTAGATTTCATGCACTGGGAGTACAAAAGCCAAAACTGTTTTGTCTCTGCACAAACCCTACCCACAGTCTAATCATTTGTAAGTTTTATCAGCCATCGATTGTTTCTCCTGAACAGCTCCATCCCTTGGTGGGTGATGGCCTGAGCAATTGCACACAGTTGCTGAAGCACTGGATTTTTCTGCTTCTTGTATGTATTGAGCCTTATTAGTGGGGCAAGTCATTCATCAAACTACCTGTTAATGGCATTTACTAGCCAAGCCTCATACCCTGCTCCCTTGTTGTGTGCTAATGTATCCTGTCTTGAAAAGAGGCAATACTGTTATATTCTTCAGGCCTTTCTATTTATATATGAATTGGAAAAAAAAAAGAACCAAACTAATCCCTGTAATGCCTCTGCTGTTGCACAACATTCCTTCTACTTGTAGGTTCATTAGTTACCAAAATTAAGCCTGTATTCAAACATCTTCAAAATCTTACCACAACAAGCTGTGGTATTTTATCAGGAACTGTCGCTGAGTGTGGAAGAGCAAATGCTGTGGTGCATATTTCCCAGAGGAGCTTATGAAAGAAACTTCACCCTTCGCCTTAGTCCCCACTCCCCTTTCCTGCAATGCAACACTGGTAGCTCACAGGCTTCCTGATGCTGTTCTGAGAGCTCCTCCAAAATAAGAGAGGATGTAAAATGTTGTGTAGAAACCAAGAGTGCTTTTATGTCATGTCTCATCCATCTATCAAACCACCTCCTTTCAGCCTCCACTGTGAGGGGAATAGTGCATGCCCTTATCATATGAAGCACCCTGCAAACCTAGGATGGTGGGAAGCTGAGTTCCCTGTTCTTAATTTGAAGATGAGATAGCAACTGCAAGAGTATATTAATACAACAAACAGTTACCTTTATTGTCAAAGTGCTGCCTTGACAAGAAGCCTCACTTGTAGGCTAGGTATCCAGAAGCACTTATTAGTTATTTTTACTATGATTTTGGAACCTGGTCCAGAGCTATTGCCCTTGTTTAACCCCTACGTGATCTAAAGTGATCTTTGCCCTCAGGTAACACTGTGAAATGTTGAAACCGACTAAATAACTAGAGCCAAAAGTTCCAGATTTAGGTGAAATAGGACTTTAACAGAATGATCTCCGGCTCTGAAAATCATTCCCATGAGTAGTTCGACTGATTTCACGCTAGCTTCCCTTTCACCTTTATCCCAGGACTGTACATAAGCAGCTGATTTTATATCACCCTTCTGTTTCCACAGGGTTGATACTGTCTTTTTTTTGCGTGCTACGTATTATACACATTGATTTGAAATTAGACCTGCACTATCATGTGCATGCACAGTCTCGCTTTCTATATGTACTTACACACACACTACTAATAGCTCACACTACCTTGAGTAAAGTGCTTAAAATTTTAAGAGCGATTTTAACAAATAAATAAGAAAATATTTCAAATATAATTGACAAAATACATACAAACAAGAGCAAGAACATGCCTTCTTCCAAAACCAAAGTAAATAAAGCCGCATTGTAATAGACAAGAGGTCTAGCTTTTGATAAACCCAAGCACAATATACAGCTAGTCTTGAACTCCTTAGCTGTGGCTCTTATTCAAGTATTAAGGCTCATTTCATATTGTTTACATAATTTGTAAATAAACACATCCTTAAATTGTGTTTGAAAGATGTAAGACTGTGCACAAAACCAGTGAGTTTTATTTGAGATTTACGGGAAAGGTTTTATATTTGTACATACTAATTCCTCATCATGAAGACTAGGATAGTAATGAAACAACTTTAACATACATTTTGGGTGACCGTTTTCTGCAGTGTCAGAGGTGAAGTCATTAGTATATTAGAAGTGTACTGCTACAAGATGAGACACTTGAACTGCAGCATCCACATGAGACTTGTGAGCTTTTAAAAAAATGTAAGTCAGCTATTTTAATGCAAGGCTAAACTTGAGTTGTTGTATGCTGAATGGCAAAAAAATTACACAGACCTGTCAAGTCTCACATATTGAATACCAGACTGTTTTAGTCTTTTCTTCAGGTACTTCTACAGGTTAGATGCTGGGGTTCTCACATGGGAGATATTACTATCAAAGTGCATGTTCCCTTAAATCAGACTGCTGCCACTGCTTGCTCCCCGTAACAAGTCTCCATGCCCATTATGTGACCTGAGAATGACTGTTAAGTGGATTTTTGCAGGATCTTTTGCACGACTGGACTTTCTCATCCATTCTCACCACATGGCCCTTGCGTGATTCCTGCATATGACAGCTCCAGTCACTTTGAGAGATCTGAATCTTCCTGAATAAGTTGCAACAAGCTTGGAGAGATCCAAAAAGGTATTGCATGGGAGAGTGAAAGAAAGGCAGAAAGTGATATAATGAAAGAAGTATCTGAAGGACATCAAGGCCAGCATTTTTTTCTGACTCAAATTATTGGCAAGGTTCAGTCAGTAGGACAGATAAGAAGTTACATCTTAGATACGTGCACGAAACTGAATTTACACTTGCCATAATCCATGCCACAGGCTGAAGCATAAACAGATTAGCAGATTGTTTGATGACAGCATGCACCGTGGTCCCACGAACCCTTGAAAGATTTCCCCTGATGTTTTTTCCCTTTTGTGCCTACATATTTTTCACTACCTAAACCAGCCCTCCCTGAACTGATCTGCAATGAAAATCCACCAGTAACATTTTATATATTAGAAAAAGCTAGATACTTCCCAGGAAAGATGAGGAGAATCTATTCAAATAGTTGCAACATGAAGTTATTTTGAAATAGCCCCGGTTTAGTTTGCTTGTTTTCTAAAAAGAAACAGGCTGGTACAATTCTTTTGCGTGGTTCACAACAGGTGAAGTGCTATCACTTTGGCATAAGGCAATGAGGAGCCTTCTAAATCAATGAGATATATAAGCTCTACAAGATCAGGAACAGTCCTTTTGAACACTGCACTTTTTATTTTAATGATGCTGCACCCTTCCCTCTCAGGGGCTTCTTTTTCAATTAATTTGTCAGAGAAGTGTGAATAGCAGCAGGCTGTTTACATGAGAAGTGTGTCCCATGAGACTGATAAAAAGAAAATCATCATTTACTACTGATGGCTTTTACTGTAGCTGAGAAAACTATTACTATAAATTACATAATAAAAAAAATGGAGATAATGACTCACTCCTGTTTTTAAAATGCCTTGAGATCTACTAAAATGCTGTAGAAGAGATGCTGCTATTATTATTTTGCCATCTTGCCACTTGAAGGGTTGTTTTTCAATGGAAATATGAAACTTACAGATGGGGTGGGTAATATAAACTCTTTCTTTGTTTGCCAACACTTCTCATTATAAGATTATTTTCATTTGCTTGCAGTTTGACTTTTGTTTGGATAGTATTTTTCCAGGCCAGGTGTCTGCCTCAGGCTGAGTCATTTCAGCTGGAAAGTTTCAGCTACAACCGTTTGGCCATTTCCAAGAATAAGGCAGGAGGGTGGAAAAATAGAGATGCAGTATACATTGATCCTACCATAAAAGTGAAGAAAAAAAATAAGGCCTTGTGAGAATTTAAGAAGTCCCACCTGCCCCATGGTTAACAGCATGGA
>NW_008825113.1:4447884-4461703 GCF_000699105.1 Pygoscelis adeliae
TCTTGCTGTCCCTATGAAAAGTCATCACAAGGGTGCCCAAATTTTTCAGTCTGAGCAAAACCAAGTAAATAAATAGACAAAAACCCCACAGTTATCACATCCTAAGAAGACATTTTCCAGTGACTAACAGCTAAGAGCTCCCAGGGTTCAAGCAGCACTGAACACATCCTAGCACTACCTTCAGTGGCTGAGTCAGTTCCAGCCACGTGGGGCAGGCGCAGTCTGGTGAGATGTCAGAAATCAAAGCAGACAGATTTGTCTCTCTAGTGCTTGTACAGCTGCCTGTACTGGGCCCAGGAAGCATGAAAACAGTTATTTCGATGCAAAGAGAAAGAAAGGAGATGTGGGGGCCAAGGGACCAGAGTGGGGAACCAGCCTGCATTGCTGGACATGCAGATAGCAGCAGCAAGCGATGGAGCAGAAGCTCAAAGCAGTGTCCCACATAACAAAAGGGAATTATAGAATTGGATTTAAGGGCAGTGGGGGGAAGTCAGAAGTTGGGAGCAGGCTTGTGGTGGGATTGCAGAGGTGATGAGGATTGGTAAAGTGGAGTTGGGAAACTGGCTGGGGATGTGAGACTGGGACAAGGAAGCAGTGGGGTGAGGTACAGCACTGACAGCGAACAAAGACCCACATGAAGACGAGACAGACTGAAACCCAGTGGAGATGTAGAAAGTGAAGACTGGCAGAAAGAGAGGACAGTAACTGGAGGCTGGGAGGGAGGTTGGGAGCTCTGAAGGGGAAGACTAGTTTTGAGTCATGAGAACAAGGTGCCAAGGAAATGACGACCGAGATGGGAAAGACGTGGAGGACAGACTGGTTTTGGAACCCAGAGCAGAAGAGCCAGGATTTGGGCAAGGATGAGCTGGAGAAGACTGAAGAGGACAGGTCATACTTAGGAGGAATGAACACAAAACCCTACATCTTCTACAGAATATTCTTCTCCTTAGGATGTCTGACTTCAATAGTCCTCTGCCATCGGCAGATGTATATGAACCCCACCGGCAAACCACTAGAGCTGGGCCAAATGCAGAGTAAGAAACTAGTGCTGCTAAGAATAATCCTGTTCTTGGCAAGGACCTGTGCAGTATCTTAGCAAGGCTAATCTCAATGATTACTTCTGAGGATGTCAGTAACTACTGTTTCCAGTTTGCAGGAGGGGGAGGAAAGGGGGGTCAGTTTACTTTACAAAAAAAGCTAAAAAGAAAATTTCATTTAACACAGGCCAAAGCAAAACATGTTGAAAGTGTATTATTACAGTTGCAAAGGCAAGTGGTCAACAAGTATAAAATACCAGAAATTTAGTATGGAAGTAGTCGTAGTCTTCCCCCTGTTAGGTATGCATTACAGGGTGGGTAGTTTTCATGGCTTTTTGTCAGAACTCGGAACTGGCCAATTCATTTGTCTAAATATAAAAAAAATAATGCCAAGATGGCTTGATTTCCAAAAAGCTCCATTAGGACTCAGGCACAGTTCCAACAGAGCTATGTCTGCCAGACAGAAACCTGCCTATTTTCCTGCCAGCTTATCCACTCAGCTCCCAGCAGCCAGTTTATGGGACTGCTAGCTTCCGAGATCCAGCTTTTGGGACAGAGACAATGGACAGGCAAAGGACAGTGGCGGGGTGGCATGCCATATCTCTGTGGGACAGTTATTTGGAGTCTGCAGAACTCTGGGGTAGGTGGCTATGCAGACAAGAGCACCAGTTATTCCTAAAAAATGGTACAGCTCATTTCATGTGGTACCTAATTGATTCTTCTGATCAGGAATGCAAAGAAGTAGCTGGCCTAAGGTCAAATAGCACATGAGTGCCCAGCTCCCAAGCTTTTGGCTTCCTGACAGCCTGCCAGGTGAGAGGCTGCACAGCAAGGGTCTATAAGCCCCACTCTTGGGTTCTCTGGCAGCCAGGATTTAATTTTGAAGCTATTGTCAAGAAACTTTCTGTTCTCCCATCTGAGATCTTACAGTGATTTCTGAAGAACATCCTCAAGATTTTGGTTTCATTTGGATGTTTGTAAATCTCAAAATACTCTACAGAATGGGCAGCCCTCTTGTATTTAATTACACGCTCATGCTGTTGCATATGTTTATTTAGATGTTGCTTTTAGCAAGTCCTCGTTCAAGACAGAGAGAGGATGTTTCATGTACTGGAGAGTTTGGAAAGTGGGCAGTAAATGTGGTAGAGGACTGCAGACTAGAAAGGCCAGTGGTATGCGTAATGCAGATAAATGCTGCCCTGTAGAGCCAAATTCCGTATTCACCTTTGCCACAGATCTCTCAGAAAATGCTAATTAAATGACTTAAATCTGTCTTTCCCAGGGGCTGCTAAGCTGGGTGATGTGACTGATTTGAAGAAGGAAAAAGAACCCTCAGAAGCAACTTTATTTAAATGGGAGCAGAGCTTTGAACATATAAATGCTATATAACAGCAGGTGAACTGGAAAAATCAAGCTGTAGGCTTCTGAAATTGAACATACAAAAATTTGTGGATACTTTTAAGTTTAGTCTGTGCCTCAGTTGCCATTTGTCAAAGCGCTCCTGATCATCCAGGTGGGTTTTGAAAATGAACGCATTGTTTCTGAAACACTTTGATACCGCAGATTATCATCTCAGAAAAGCTCATAAGGAAATTGATAATTATGTCTTCAGAACAGAACATGGAGGAAACAAAATGCCAAGTAACAGCTCATTAAGTATCATCTATTCCAAATCACCCTTCAGATGACTGGTTTGAGGTCACCCAGGAAACTTGTAGCAGAAATGAGAACAAACCAAAGGACCCATGATGTTGAAGATGGTCAATAATTCTCCCTCAGTTTCTCTGGAGAAGAAATAAGTATACTGATGATATGAGAAGCTGAAATATAAATAAGGAGATTTAGGCACTGATATTAACCCCCCTTATAATGCCATATTTCAGAGTACTTGAAACCTCTAGTATGCAAGCTGGGCCATATTTTGTATTTCTCAGAATCAAACGTAAGTGTCTGAAAACTCATCACATTAACTTTGGAATCTATAAAATGAAAAGACAGCAAAAGCATTAATATTTTGAAGCAACAGGCCCCTTTTGACTCTATGCTAATATGTTAGATAAAATCACTATGTAGTTACAGAAGAAAACAATACATAGCCAACTAAAAAACCACTGTGGCAATGCTGACCTCCAGCTACAATAGCAGAACCCTGAGAATTGTTCACGTCTGACGTACAAAGCTCACCTTTGACATTTCGGGCTTAGCACATGAGGACAGGATATTAACTTTTTTTTAAATAACAGTGTCTTGTCAAGGCCAGGGCATGCTGAAGTAGCTAAGGCACTTTGCAGCCAACTTTGGCGTCTCCAAGTCAATAAGTATGAGCCACGCTGACACGTCTGCTTTGCACGTGCCATGGGTCACTTTTCACACTGCACCTTGCACTGCTCCGATGCATCTGCCTGACGGAGCACATGCAGGGTGAGGCTGTATCACAGGTGCAGGGCAGCTCAGCCCACCGGCACTCTTCAAATGTGCCACATGTTTATGTAAGTTATGCAGAGTACATGCACTGTTTGAGGTTTCTGACCAGCCAATGGCCCTGGCAGCTGAATATCCAGAAAGACAGAATACCTTCAAGGAAGTCAAATCATTGATAAAAGCTGCAGTTCAATCAAAATTGATAGAGCTGGCAACCTGCTTTCTGGGGGAGGAATTGTCAAGTTTGAAATTGTAACCTAATAGAAGAACAAACAGTATTGCACCTGAGGTACCAGCTAGCATGATCTAAATGCCCGAGCTGTAAGGATAGACTGCTGGACTTTTTTTTGTCTGGCTACATTCATTTTTATAGTCGTTTGAAGAACAGTATCATTTAAGAGGCAGCATTGCCCATCACACTTACTGTGGTGAACTGTTAGTGCAGCAGCAACACAATTACTAATTTGGTATTCAGTTCCTAAACCGCAACAATAGAGCTGAGATATTACTGTAATGTCAAGCAACGTACCACATATATGAAAAGAAATGGTGAAATTAGCTTTTTATGCCTCTGTGTGTGACCAGTGCCCCGATGGTCTCAGGTGTCATGAGATGTCATGCCTTTCAGAGTCCCAACTGCTAATGGCTTAAAGCTAATCCCCTAACCTCTTGAAATAATTAGCAATTACATCACTCCAGACTGAAAACAAGAAAGGGATAAACAAACAGAACAGAAAAGAGTTAAAACATCAGATGTCTGTAACAAAGTCATTTTATCTTAGTGTTCTCCTCTGTATCTTATCTGAAAACAATATAGAAATCAACCTTCCTTCCTTTCTCTCCTCTCCGTTTCAAAAAAGCCCAGGAAAGGTTTCTAAGAACTTCAGGAACAGTGAAATTATACCTCAATTCTTCCTACAGGTTCACATGAAGTGCACTATTTAGCGGCCCCATTGCTCAAAACTAGGTGCTACTGCAATCAGGTTTTCTGTCTTTTGTGTCCTTGTGAATAGGTCTGAACATTGCCAATATCAGAATAGTCAGAACACAATGCTAAAAAATTCCTATTCTCATCTATTGCTGAAGTCTTCCAGGTCCATCTGAACATCCTCGTTTGGGACTATTTGAGTAGATTTTAAGCATCTTATTAGAATTTCAAGTCAAATTTATTTATAGTGCTACCTTTCTAAGCACCAAGAACACTCAGAAAAACACACTTAATAAGAGAAAAGCAAGGTTAATGCTTTTAGTTCCTGTCTCTGCATATTGGCAGAAACACATACATTAAAATTCTCATCTTATTTTTTAAAAGCTGGAAAGTCACTGGCTAATGAAAATGTGAACTTTGTCATCCAGCAGAGAAACAGTCACCAGTGAAACTCAGGTGACAAAACATCAATTTACTGCCTTAGTTGTTGTAGTGAAAACTGCTCATAAAAGCTTGCTTCTGCAAGGCTTCCACTTAGAGAGCGATACTTTGCTAGTTGAATGAAGGAGGTTAAAAGTCAAGAGAGAACAAGACACAGTGACTGATTAGCATCTATGTCATCATTAAAAATAAACACAAATCTGGATTAACCTTCTTAAGTGTTCATTATCTAACTGCCAGCACAACCCTATGTGTGCACGTCTGAGTTTCTGTAAGAGACGCAGCCTTTAGCTTGGCTCTAGTTTTCCGAGTTGACCTCACCTTTTACTGTCACGTGCACACTCTGGCTGGTGGACAGCTGGGGTTGAACGAGGACATTGCACGTGTATTCACCCTCATCTACTTCCTTCTGCACATCTGAAAGCTTCAGTGTCCCGTTGTTCTCAAATGCCACTTGGCGATGGTTAAACGGTAGCAGGTTGGAGTTCTTGTACCACTTGATGGAGTAATATGGGTAGCCGATCACACGGCAGTGGATGTAGGTGTCCCGTCCAGCTATTGCTGTGATGTTCTTCATTGGTCGAATGCTTGCTGGCCCTAGAAAGGTAAAAAGAAACTCTTGAAAACAATTTAAAGGCACATTTGCTTGAGGAAACATGCATATAATTTTTCTGAATATACAAATGGTAACAACATTTACGGTTTGCACACTTCTTAGCATTTGACAGTTTTCATTTTTAAGACCTACTTAAGCAGTTTCCCTAATCTTTATATGCTCTAGTTTTTCCTCACCCTGCAGCATACATACTAATTATGTGGGGGTATATGTTTGCATTATCCAACACTTGTCTGATAAAATCTTCGCTGCATTACAAATTAAAGGCTGAGGATGATTTAATTAATGTGAAATACTAAAACTGATACAAAGCTAGAATCCTGTTACACAGGAGAACACTGACAAAGTTAGCTTTTTTTTGATGTATATAAAGTATAATACCATGAGGATGGGTATTATGCCATGTAGAGCTAGAAATGCAAGCTACAGTACTGTATACATGAATAATTACAATGAATGTTGGACAAGTAAAGGAGGAAAGGAAAGGAAAAGAAAAAAACTCCATGCACAGCAGGACTAAAGTAAAGAAACTGTGAACTAATAGAGATGAGTATAGGAAAAATAGACTATAGAACACAAGCCAAAGGGTTCTTCCAACATTTAACCATACCATATACTTTCTAGATGGGGCTGGAGAGGCAGGGTGGGAAAAGAGAAGGGGGAAGAAAAGGAGAGGAAAAACAGTAAGTTGGTTTTGGCATTCCAAGACTCATTTCATCACATGCAACAATCTTCTTCTCCACTACAATGAGTTATGTGTGTTTTTTTGAGGAGCTGATTTGACAAGCACCTCTTACGTTTATTCGAGCCTGGTACAGGACGACTCCAGCAGAGTTGTTGGCAGTGCAGCGATAAACTCCACCATCTCGGACCTGAGTGTTAGAGATATTCAGGTAACTGACCACGTTGCCTTCAGAGGTGATAATCTGGCTGATACGATGACTGCCGTCCTTCACAATGGGATCTTCGTCCAGCGTCCAAGTGATCGTAGGCAGAGGAGTCCCCTTCACGTTGCACATAAGGGAGACTGGCTCTCCCGGACTCACCACTTTCTCACTGAAGGCAGAAATTATTTTGGGAGTTCCATCTGCCAAGGGAAAGAAAAGCAGGAGAATAGTACTTACATGGTGTAAAGGTTGTTCCCTCTATCCTGGAGCCTATCACATGAGCCAAGATCTTTTCTAGAAGCGGGGCGAACAATTGTGTTCCAGGATGTAACTCTAATTATTGAGAGAGGGAAACAAATTTTGGTAGTAGAGTACTTAAACGATCCTTTGCTTACTGCAGGTTTCTTTTTCATCTTCTGAGAAACCTGGTACTGACCCTGCTGAAGGAAAAGCACTTGAATAGATGGACCAGGGCTCTGTACAGCTATATGAACTGCCAGTTTCTTGTGCAAAAGTGTTAAAGCCATACACAGTTCATCACAAAAGACATACACCAAAACCTCGACACATTTGGAATTTTTCTTCTCCTGGTAGATTTCAGCTCCTTAGAAAGCTAATGATGAATCCTGTTGGCAAGAGCCAGGCATAACTTGCATAGGCTAATTTCACACAGCTGTGCCAATGCAGTTTAGTCCTGACCCACAATACCCCATTTAGAAAAGTATTAAATTAAGCTCTTCTGAATACAGATTGCCAGTAACAGCAGCGATGCCAATTTCTTTCTGTGGTCATTTTGTGCTACAGATAAATATTACTCTGAAATTAGAGCATCCAAATGCTTTCCTTTGTGATCTGTGTCACAATTTACTCAGCCTCCACCAGGCAAGTGAATAAAGGGAATGGATGGGGACTGAAACGTTGAGATTGTAAATAGGGAGCAGGATTAAATACCCACCTATCCAGGGAGTTCAGCGGAGTAACATTTAGGAGTGCCGACACTCTGCTATTAGTTAGGAAGTTCTTTCTAAGATCATGCAATGCATGTTTGTTCTCCTTTGAAAATCATGCTTTCAAAGATGTATCTAGAAGGAATTTCTGTGTAATTGGGAGCAAAAGACCACACACCAAGAGCAGTATGCAGAACACAGGAAGCAATCCAGTCCGAAGTTCGGACAACAGTGCTGTAGGCTACTGTCTGGTTTTAAAGAGCCAAGTGGCAAGTAAGCAAACTAACTTCAGTGTTCCTACAGTATTAGTGCCTGCAAGAAATGGAAGGAAAAGGTACCTCATTACCTAGAGAGGGGCCAAAGACACTTGAAAACTCACCTTGTACATGAAGCCCTTTAAGGAAAACTCCTTTCAGTGTCGCACAGGACAGAGGATGTCAGGACAGGACTGACAAGTCTCATGATCTGTGTGATGCACTATTTGTTTGTGCACACTACATACTGCCTCTTCATGTACACTGCTGTGTTACCCATACGTTTGGGACGCTTGAACCATGATGACTCCTCTGGAAATCACAATTCATACATTGCAATTTCAGTGCAGCCTCACCCAGGAAACTGAGGGAACTGGCATGATGTATGCAAGATTCCCCACAGAACATGCTGACTCATAGCAGAATTAAAAACAGGGCTGTAAAATTCCCTTGTTTGCCCCATAGTCAAAAACATAAGGCACTGCCACTCTCAGGCTGCTGAAAGACCTCAGCATCCCTGGTGGAGCATTTGATTTGATTTGATTTCATAATTTTCTCTTCTTCCCCCCCCTCCCCTTTCATTTCTGTCCCATCGGTTGTGTGATAGCGTTCTAATTTATTTATTTATTTTCATCTCTGACTCTCTTCCTTTCCTTTGCTGTGTATTAGATACTGTCATCCCTCAGAAAACAAAACAGCAACAAAAAGAAAAAGCTTTTTTTATCCTGAAAGAAAGTTGACACGGGACCAATAAATCTGTGAGTGTGCACACTGTGTACCTCTGCCACCCCTCCTCCTCTTTTTTTTAATTCAAGTGACAGGCTTTTTTTGGAGATGAAAGCATATATTATTTTCCCAGTGAGACCTGAGTGTCTTTGAAATCTTTCCTACTGTTGCTCTCTGATAACCTGCACTCTCTCGACATCATGATAGATTATCAATATGCTCTTTAGGCTTTCTTAGTCACGGGAGATGGTTGCCGAGGTAACTCGGTCCAGGCAGGTAATCTCTTCTTTTTCTGTAAAGACTCTAAAAATAGTGTCCATGCCATGACTGCACTATAGCCTCATTAGTGAACTGACTCTGCACACGTTGATTACTTTCCTCACTTGATTATCATGTGGAACATTGTGTCAGTTAGTTAAGATGATGTCCAAGCCTTCAGCCAATACACCCGACCAGAAAAGCCATGCCCAGAAGGAGATGGTTAGAGTTG
This sequence comes from Pygoscelis adeliae, assembly GCF_000699105.1. NCBI lineage: Eukaryota > Metazoa > Chordata > Aves > Sphenisciformes > Spheniscidae > Pygoscelis > Pygoscelis adeliae. The sequence goes on from NW_008825113.1 coordinate 4,456,632, forward strand.
AATAGAAACCTCTCATGTCCTGCTGACAGCTAATGTCAAACATGGTGGTGTTTATAAATCTGAGTGGAGGAGAAGGTCCAGATTTTGCCCTTAAACCCCCCCCCCCCCCCCAAAACAAACAAAAAAAACAAAAAAAAAAAACCCAAACAAACAAACAAAAAAAGAGACTGGAAGGACTGCTCATGAGGGATTTTTGTTTTCAAATCATTTTTTTCATTCCATTAGTTTTTGCTCAGAGTGGGACACAATAAACCGCACTGACAGTTCATGAGTACTCTCTTCTCCTGTCTAGGGTCCACTGTCCCTCACTTTACAACAATGACACCAAGGATGACATATATATTATGGAGACCAGAATCACTAAACAGGTAATGACTGACCTTCTAGTACCACCTGAACATAGTCTTGAGCAGACATCTTGTCCTTGCGCACAAAGCACTGGTAAGCTCCACCATCACTCTTGGCCATGCCATCCATAATAAGGTTCTCCTGGTTAATGCCAGTGATCCGGACATTGTTACCAGGGTTGATGATTTCACCATTACGATACCAGGAGAGCTCCTGGTCCTCGGTTCCCGTCACGCTGCAGGACAAGGACACTTGACTACCAACACTGCTTTTTACTTTCCGTGGGCTAATCGTGGCTTTTAGTGGTTCTGAAGATTTAAATCAAAATAAGAGAGAGGGAAAAGGAAACAGAGAACATTAAGTATGCACATGCATTTTTGTGCAAGTAACAAATTAATTCTCAATTAAGGAGAATAATAAAAATCACAGCCATACCCTTCTGAAAAAAAAACAACCAAAACAAACCACAAATAACAGATGACTGCGTTTGCTCTAAACAAGTATTTTGGCCACCAACATCCATGACACAAAACACAGATCTACAGCGATAACCTACTTAACGTGATATAATACTCTAGACCATGCCTGAATGAACAGTAGGAGCAGATCTACTGAGTAACACCATTGGTGCTGAGGGCCTAACAATGGCACTACACATGTTTTGGGAGGGTAGGACATTACTTCAGATTACTTCAGTGTGGACATTTGAACTGATGAATTAGGTGCATTCCTGAAGCTCATCTTCTGGTTTGGTTTAATTTCCTGCAAAAGGAACCCAGTTCACATATTTTAAAACCACTCCCTGATGTGAACAAGTGCAGTAAATGTCAATAACCAGGAGATTAGCTTTTAAGAGTGGAAGATCCACACTCAAATGTTAATATAGGTGCACAAATAGCCATCTGTAGGATCTGCCCACACGTAAGTGTTTCTGTGTATGGGCTCACTAAATTTTCTGCTTCAGTTTGGGAAGACTACAGTATTTTCAAATCAGCCTTTAAAAACAGTAGGACATAGGTAATGCAAGTTTTATATTGTAAAAAAAAAAACAAAACCCACAACCGAGGATGAACAGGGTTGGAAAAAAGTCATAAACATAAATGCAAGGATAACAATCTTTATCCTGCCACCTAACAGTTACCAGCATTACTGAATGCAGATCTCATCTCATGCTTTGCATATTTTGATTTGACTTCCTAATTAAGGTAAGGGACTACTATCAACAGAAATACCATCTCTGATACTAAATACATACCCACCTATTTATTTTTTTTACCAGCTTGCATGCATGCATACACACACATGTATACACATACTTATACATAAAAATTTCCTCAGGTAACTCATTCACTTTATGGAACATTTTATAACACACGTATGGAATAAATCTTTAGTGACCCATTGGGAACAGAGGCCTGGAAAAAAACATACAGGTCAGTGGCCTCAGTCATTCTGGATCACAGACATGTATGTGACAGACTTTTCTTCTACAATAGTCCAGAGAAACAGTTAATCTGTGCTCATATGCATGTTACAAGTCACCGAACATCTCCATGTTTCGTTTCCTATCCAAAAGACCACAAAGGCTCAAAACTGCCAATGACCCATTAAACAAAATAGATACACTCAAGTGCACCACCAACATCTCAGAGCCGTGATGATGCAAGAAAGTGAACCACATCCTCCATTTCAGAGGAGGGTAAAACTCCTGTGCTTGCCAACCTGATCCAGAAGATATCTACTGGCTGTTTGACCACTGAGTCCATAAGTAAAATGTATCATCAGGCATTGGGGATACTTTTGGTATCACTAGCGATACCATTACATCGTGTCTCTGGAAGTTTTGACTTTATATCATACAACACAGACTGAATTCAGCTAATTTTTCTGAATACATTTAGAAGCAAAGCTCCTCTGTTATAATTCACGAATTACTGATCTTTGATCTTGTTTTTATTTTGGCCAAATACATTATGTGTAAGTATTTGTGAAGATATTTTTATGGCCTGAACTCTTCACAAACTTCTCCATTTTCAGTTTGCTAGTCATGCTGTATAGGTGGAAATGTTAGTTCACAAAGCATTATTTCTATTCCAGGAAATAATTTTTTTTTAACAATAGAAGAATAACACTTTTCCAGTGCAGTGCTTCTGAGTAATAATTATCTTTGTAGAATTTGTGAAACATTCAGAATATTCACACATGAATACTCAACTGAGGGGAGGTATGAGTGTTCAATATTACCGAACAGTGTGAGTCATGGCAATGAGAGTTTGGCAGCTTTATTCATGAGAACATTTGCAATTTCTTTTTAAGCATCCAATTCAAGCTTCTAAATTACATATCCTCCCTGTGATAAATTATATAGCTACATTATAAATTGCATCTATTTGCACTTCTGATCGCTCAATTGTCCAACGAACTCATGTCCACAGAGCCTACTTTCTGTTGTTCTACAACTCTGAGAAGTTTAAGCATTGCTAAGGTAAAGTAACAAAACAGAATGTACAGCAAGATACGGCAATATCTTCCCTGATGCAAAAACCCAGGCAAGAATTGGCCCGAGAGCTTAACTCAGTCCAGGACTTACGTTTTACATACAGTCGCCCTATCATCTCAGCAGTCCCATAGTTGTTCCACACCTCGCAGACGTAGTTGCCTGAGTCCGAGGGACGTGTGTTCTCGATCAGCAGACCTGTAACTGTCTGCCGAAACCTGCTGTCAGGCTCCCAGGGAACGTTGTCCTTCAGCCAACGATACTTTGGTGCGGGGTGCCCTGATGCTTTGCAAGGCAGCTCCACTCGCTGTCCTGCCATGGCTTTACGGTGGTCAAACCCATCTAGAATAGATGGAGCTGAATTCGCTGGATCTGAAAGAACAAACAGCAGTTTTCAATGGGAGCATTAAAATTCTTTCATTCACCAAGCAATATGCCAATATTTTTTCTCCTGCATTTTTTGACTCACTAGCCCAGTGTTTTATGTACTACAGTTTGTTACTGTGACCCAGCCATCAGTCTCTAATACCTCAGTAGTGGCGGGGGGGGGCCACCAGCAGGTACTACTGAAGCATCTCATGACTACTTGGAAATCCTCTCACTGGATTTTTTCCAGGTGGCAGCCATTTCTCTGGTCATCCTTCATGTCCCCTATCAGAGGAATGGAGAGCCAGAAATGTGTTGCCTTAACAATTATTACTATTATCCCTTCACTATTCGACTAGAATGAAACCAATACATTCTCCATGCTTCTCAGTGGTCTGAAGGCTTTGAATTAAAGGAACGATTTATTCCCTTGTCAGGAGAGAAATGGGCAAAGACACAGGAATTTCTATCTGCAGTCTAACTGACAGACGAGCCTTTTCTTCTTCTCTGGAAAAAGAACTTAACGTGACAAGACCAACATACAACTTAATACTCCAAACTTCTGTGCTCAACTTACTGAGAAAAGCAGCTCTTAGACCAACACACTTGTGTAGCACCTGGCACATATTTATGTATCTCACAGAAGTCTGTCAGAGTGCCTTCACGAGAGGTGCATGTACCCCACCAGAAATAGTACTCTGTGATTTCAGCTTTTTAAGTTTGAAAACGTTTGGAGGAAGAGGCTGATGTGATTTACAGTTTTGTGCAGCATGCAGCATGATGGAAGCCCATCCTGGAGCTATTTCAACATAAATACTGAAAAATAAATCAACAAATATTCATCTAAGTATTTTCTCATCACACGCACCCACTTTGTTAAGAGTTCTGTCTCACAAAGAAACTCCACATGCTGATCAACTCTTTTTACTCCTATCTGACACACCCATCTCTTTTTGGGTGTATCTACATCATAATTGCCTGGGTGTAGGTGTGATTGCAACCATTTTGACATTTTCAAGTGGTCTTTGACTTAGCTAGCTCAGGTACTCCTCACAGGTCAGCTGCAGCAGGTTTGTGTTATGTTAGGAGCTGGAGAGATTAAAGGAGCAGTTCATGCTGAATTCAAGCTACTCAAGCGATAGTGTAACCAGTACCTGAGCTAGTTAGTTTAAAACTAGCTTAGATATATCTTCATGAACTGCAGCCACACCTGGGAGGCTACACTTGAGAGCAAATAGCTAGAGGCACTATGCAAGTTATACTATCAATCCAGAAACTAAAATTGTGATGGTAAACAAATGCGCTAAGTAAATTTTATGTGAACATCTAGATAAAACCCTAAATGCCAAGTTCAATGAAAGATGACCATAGAGGTTTTTCTGCTCTCTAGATGCCAGCAAAATGTTAAGCCACTGAAGGCAAAACCACATTCAGTTTACAGCAACTTGCTGTCTGTCTCATTAGAAACGTGTCAGCCAGTAGTTAAACAAATGATTTTGCATGCATCAGTAGCCTCAGGGTCCATATTTGGCATCAAGATGGGTTACATTTTTGAACTTGCCATGCTGTTTATGTCTGGCTGAGTGAAAGCAAAATCTGCCAGGATGCTATTGGGAAGGCCAGTGTCAATATGGCTAATTGATTAACCAGCTCCTTTCTCGCCTTTTGGGTCATCAGGCACCTATGTTTTCAGTGCATGGATTCTTTTGTGCAGCCTGAGGAATTAACTCAGTAAAAACATAAGCATGCAAGAAATTACAGCTCTGGCTCTTAGGAAGGTTACATCCACACAAAATCAATTTCTTCAATCGAAAGTAATAATTAAATAATGAAAAAGTAGAACTGACTTTTAAAGGTATTG
>NW_008825113.1:4461764-4470085 GCF_000699105.1 Pygoscelis adeliae
TTCGTATCTTCTCCATATGCTTTTAACTTCAAAAGACTTTGTGAAGGATATATGTGGCCCCATTTGCAATCCTTTAAGTACAAAAATACAAAGTACCGTATGGACTTTGAAACAGGACGGGGACCACCAGGGGAGGAATTAAAATAATGGTAAGGAAAAGTTGTGGCTAGTAAATATCGCACTCCGACAACCTCCTAGTTTGCTGCAGAGAACTGCATATACTTCAATGCTGGGCCCAGGCAAAGTGCAAAACCACCTCAGCCAACAAGCTGTTGGTGACAGCAAAGCAGCTGCTGCCCTCCTGCCCCGACACCTAGGAAGAAGCCTGGGAAGCCAGGTAGGCTGCCCCAGGAGCTGGGGGCTACAGCAGCAGATGCCATGGGAGGCACAGCCCCCTTCTGCAGCTACCATTTCTCACCCTTCAAGAACAGCACACCAGTTCCCGGGTCCTCTATCCCAGGTTCACTTCGCTTCACTTTTTTCCTTCTCAAACTGAGCCTTGGCAGGAGCAGCCCAGCCTGGAGTCCCATCCACAAAACAGCTAAACTGGGATTTGCCTACATACTTGAGAAGCCTTGAGCTGGTTCTTACAGAGGAGGTATTTAAAATATATTCAGGGATACACAAAATATGATTCCAGTGACCTGCTTTCTTGCACTCTGTACTTATATATTTAAATGGATGGTAAAAACATCTCTTTGGGATGTCCTTGGAACAGACACCTATTTAAAGCTCCTACATTGTATATATTCCAGTTAAGGGGGAAAAAAAAAAAAGCAAAGAAAAAAAGAACAAAAGAAATCATTTGCAATCACCTGCAATGAGGTAAATAACAAAGTAACATAACCCAATTCCAATACATGGTATGGAGTCTTTTGAATGATTATTTTACTATGCTTTAACAGTCAGCTGCAAATGACTTCTAGCAAGGACAGCGGTGGAAAAACTGAGGAAAAATACTGCTCTAAAATATTCTATTTTGGATCTTCTTTGAAGGACAGAGCAAGAAACTCATTATGCTTTCAAATTCATAAGGATTTTTTGGAGGGTGAGGGTTAAAAAATGGTAAAGATTTTGGGAGCTGGGATTCATGTCTGGACAAAATTATTTTTGGAAAAGCACATTCTAATGGGCATCAGAGGAATATTCTGTAGCATGTTAATGGCCTTGGTTTAAATTTTATTTAGAAAGGCCACATGATTTCAAGGAGATGTTCTTACTCCAGACGAAATTTGGAACTTTGCTTTGTTCATAGGCATACTAATTATTCACATGTGTATTTGGTATTATGTGCACTTAACTTTTCTCACTCTTTCAAACAATAATGAAGTTTAACTCATATTAAAAATGTGGCCGAGAGACTATGATCAACATCCACCACAAACTATTTCATCCCCATATAAGGAAAGAATATTTATGGATGTAAAAGGCAGGCAAAAATATAGGTCTGCCCATAATTGCTGCACTTGTTCAGTAGACTAACAGGACTGGAAATCAGAGCCCACTATATCTTTAATAGAGAATAATTAACCCCATTGAATTAAAAAAAACAGCTATTGCACACAGGTAAAATTTCCTATTTTGATTTGGTCTGTGGAGGAGAATAGAAAAGGGAACTCCAGATGGAGCACATCTTTTAGGGTGTTTGTCCTGAATTACAAACAAGACAGAGCTTTCATTTTTCCCCTTTTGTTCAGCAAAATAACTAGTAATTTTCCTCTGGTAACCAAGATACAAGCCTGATTTTATTTATGTTACCACTGGCTCAGCCTTAGCATGATTTCATACGGAAGCAGACCATATTATGGAGCCAGCTAGAAGGATAGGACCCTGCCTATCCTTATAAGACCAAAGCAGGCAGATTATTGTGCAGGAAAACTACGTCTTCATCTGGCTGGGAAAAGCAGAGGCCGGAGTTTTACCCACAGGGGACACATGTCAGAGGAAGAAACTCCTGGATCTGACTGGTAAGTGATTCTAACCTGAACAATCACACTATTTTTTTATCATTAGTATATTTAAGTACTGACTTGTGTGTTCAGAGGGCTCCAGAATCCTTCAGCAATGACCATTTTGGAGGAGGGCAGGAAGTATGTTACTGATGCAAAACCTTGTGCCCACCTCTGTCTCCCTTAGGGCTCTCAAACAGAGGGTGGAGAGCTGAGACTTAATCACTAGATTTTTTTTTTCTGACAAAAAGACCAAAAGACAAGAGGACAAGGTCAAAAGGAGAATGACCCCACTGACTGTTAGGTTGTGAAGGTCACCATACCCTGACTGATCCTTAGGGTTAGGATCTTTAGGGCAACTTAGTAACAGTGAAAAAGAGAAAAAGCACTGTGGGGCTTTCAGTGGTATGGTGGGCATGTCTTTTGTAAGGCAGGGATACAGGGAGAAAGAAGAGAGAGTCTGGGATACAGCCTTAGCTAACTCTATGGATGTGGGAATACAGTTGCAGATTTGCTCACATGCAAACACAGGGTGCAGTTACAGGCACCCAGCAAATGAGGGAGAGGAAGGGGAGATGGAGAAGAGCTAATCCTATTCAGACGTGTTTGACAGCAAGTTCCAAACCCAGGCCTGGGGTCTGCTCCTCCTTCTCACCTCACCCACAACTGGCACCTCCTCTCACTGAGACAAAATGGGGAGAAAGTGGGATTGGAGCAGCACTAAGCGTTTGGTGCGTGTGAGTGGGGAACCCAACAGTCCGTCATATACACAACAATCAGGAAAAGATTTACAATTACAAGGAAAAATTAAAATACCCCATCTACCTTCTCATTTTCCTACCTGCTGCACAAGGACATTTGCCCTGGGACTCCTAGCTCTGCCCACAGACAGCCACCAGCTAACACTCCTGCCTGCCTGCAGCACCCTGGGCGGCCTGGGAAAGGTCACATACTCCTTCTGGCTGGAGATCCCTCCTGGAAGCAGGGGAACACACTGTTTTCCCCTGGGAAGGATTGTGATGAATAAAAAGGAAGGCTGAAATGCACCTCAGTTAACCTGGGACTCCAGCAGTGGAAATATCTACAGCTGTGCTAAATGTCCTGAGCTCCTGCTATGGTTAACAGAGAAAAATAGGCACCATGGGGCAATTAATCTCACCCCAAAGTGGGCAGCTGAAGTAGGTCAGATATACTACCCCTAAAAGTGTTCCTCTCCTTTGGTTACAAAGGGAAGTTAAGGTGACTAGACACTTTCACTGCGCATGTCTACTTTTAATGGGATGAATCCCATCCACAGTCCTGTTATAAAGTACTCTAAATCTACTAAAAATCACTGTGCTAAATGCCAGTGCACCCTACAGGCTCTCTGGAAATATCTAATACAAGGTGAAAAACAGAAAAAAGGATTTTAAAATGGAATACTTTATTTTGCAGCAGCAGCTCACTGCTGACCACTTCTACCTTCTGTTTGATAGACGACTTGCTTGTTAGTGCATATGGGCACAAGAACCTGCCTTACCAGTTTAGCACACTAGAGAGAGGCATATATAAAGGACCACCTGATACAAAAAGTCTTGCACTGTTGCTTTGTCGTGTTTCTCCAGTGTATCTGTGCCTTGTGATACATCGGTAGTTGTACAGTCCATCTTCATTCTGTACGTCTAAAATATACAAGGCTCCCGTGGATGTGATGAGAAATCTAGGTCCTGAAAGACACAAGAATTTGCAGTGTTTAAAATATCTGCAGGTTGTTATTGTGTTCTGCTTGCTCACACTGGGGGATGGACGACACACACTGGAGGGTCCTGAAGGTTTTTTTGCCAGAGTCTAGAAGCTGCCAATTGTAAGTTTACAAAGTATTCACTGCAAATGCATATAAAGATATTAATTCATGCTCACTTCTTATAAAAAAAGGTAGGGATCTGCAAGGAAAATGCGAGAAATAAAAGAAAGAAATGTGCCATGGTCTATAACACAATCAACAAACGATATCCAAGAGGCATCTGAAATAAAATACGGGGTAAAGAACCAATGCAGAATTTAATCCAGTTTAATTCAATATTGTAGAGTGATATGACGGCAATTCACCAGCAGAGCTGTACATGTTAGAAAGACGGTCTGGGATGGTATGCATAATAAAACAATATTAACCAAAATGGCATCTGTTGGCCAGGTACACCAGAAAATTGAGAAAAAAAAAAAAGGTCATAAAAAGTAAAACTAAAGGGATCAGTGAAAGCAAGATAAACTCACAGAAGGAGGAAGTTTTTACCCCAAGAATATGGGACATATATACTATATATTATAAAATATACCTGGCTCCCAAATTAGGAGAGAGAATACACAAAGATGAAACCCATTATGAACTAATGTTCAGTAATATGCAGTAACAAATATTTCCTTTTCTTCAGAGCTCTATTTAAGCAATGACTTTTTAATAATTAAGTGTAGTCAGGGTGCTTGCGCACAAATGCATCAGTGGGAAAGCAATCCAGCAGAGAAAAGACAGAAAGGCAATGGTATCATTACAGAGGGCAATCTCCTTTAAACCACAATCTAAAAGAAATGGAAAAAAACAATTTTAACAACCATTTAATGTCACAGGACAGGACTGGCCCTTAGAGCAGAGAATATTGAGTAACGCAACAGCAGCCCACCTCTCTCATCCTTGTGTGCATACTGAATTATAAAATAACCACAGTGGTGACTTGTCTTGGCTAACCCTGTCCTCCTGAAAGTCAAGGCACAAGCATGGAGGCAGTTAGGTCACAACTTTGGAAAAGCATAAACCACACTGCACATATCCTTCTGAAGTACCTTGTTTGTTCAAATAACATGTGCCATTACTAAGAAGTATATTAACAAAATAAATCCCCAGAATGGAGGCATAGAAGATGTTGAGCTACTTGCCTGCTGCTGAAGGAGAAGAGCTGGGCGAGGGAAGGTGTGAAGGAGGAGGGAGGACTGGATGGCAAGAGCACTCTTCTCAGCCATGAGCAACACCATATTTCAGCCTAGGGGGGTTTACAGGCTAGGGAGGTTCATTCTTATACAGAGGCCATATGGACTTCATATGCCTCTGAAAATTTAATTGCTTGCATACAGAAGGCGTGTGTTTCAACACAAATTACTTATAAACAAATGTACTGTTGAGTGTAGTAGGAAAAGTACCTGAATAGGTAATATTTCAGTTTCACAGCCAGGTGTCTGAAATACGGCATTGAAAAGGTTACATGAAAAAAACAAAGCTATCTTGCATCTTATATTTTAATACATTAGTTGTAATGTTTGGAGGAACTCATATAGACAGTTAATAAGTTAAACTAATAAAATATGTTTTACCTAGCTTCTCAATTACTAATAAGTTATTTATTTACTAGTCACAAAATAGGTTGGCTTGACCAAACATGCTAACGGGTTTTCTACAAATACCAGGCAGCTGACAGCTACCTACTAGCAACCAGAAAGCATAGTCTGCAAGTGTGCAGGCAATCACCTAGTGAACCCCCTTAACAATCACAGGATTGTTCTTTACCTGCTGTCAGTCATACAGCCCAGCTCCAAAGCCACAGCAAGGGGAATCCTATCGCCTCTTAGGGAGGCAGGCTCATAATGATTCACACAGAAGAAATACTTCCTGTTGGTCAGAGAATATTTCTTTTTTTTTTTTTTTGTTGATTCTCACACTGTAACTCCTAGATATAATGTAATGTCCTATGCTGAGTATGTCTTCCTTTTCCTTTCACAGTCCCCAATTACTCAGACATAAACACTTGTCCCATTCCACCCTATCTCCTCATCACATAGGTACTCAACATCTGTACCCTTTAACAAGGTTTACTTTACCCTTAACTCTAGGTTAGAAGGATATTTAGAATTTTGGTGTGAAAACCACAGGCATTTTGACTTCTGTGTCATATGCAGATTATGCACTACTGAAATATTCATAAAGCAAGTCTACCTTTGCCAAGAAATATGTTGTAAGGACTACGGGTAATTAAAGCACAGTTGTCTCCTTTAGTCTGTAGGCAGCATAAAATGACAGCTTCAGGAGACGGGAATCACATTTAAGGACTTTACTTGGGGTTAATGATGGGTATGCAGCAAAGGCAATCTCTGCTTGCTTCTGTTTCCAGCTGCGTGAGCATTAACCAGCTCTGTATTTCAGACAACACAGCCTGTTCAGACGTGTTCTTGCCCACAGCGATGCCACTCGGCTGGCAGGGCTGCCAGACTGCTGAAACAGTGCTGCATATATGTATGTACCATGCAGACATGCCCTCTGCAGCCTGATCAAGACTTAGATTGGACCTTTCAAGCTGGGATGTAACCCAAACTATGCAGGGGTGGGTGTTGGTGGGGATGCTGCTCAGCTGCTATCACATCACAGAACCAGGAACACATAAAAAGGTGCTAATAGGATGGTTGTGACCATTTTGGTCCCTCCAGTAAATCTGCACATGCTGTGCATTTGTGTCAACCAAGTGAAACATAAACAGCTGAGAGGCAGAAATGTGCTCCTTGTACAATGGCTTCATGTAGCTTTCTTTTTCTGGGATCCAGTTTCACCTTTGCTAAATATACATAATTCCATTTCTACAAAGAGTCACACTGTTTGATACTACTACTATACACAAGTTTAAGAACATACAAATGTGTCCAAAGTTTAAAAATTAATTCCTTTCTCTATGCTTTTCTAAAGCTCTCACTATTTTCAGATCCTCTGAAATATGGTCTATACTATATCCTCTGAGATATGGTCTATACAGGCCATCATCAATAATTAAATTTGTCTCTCTTCTTAGGATAAGCATGAAGCAACTGTCACAGAAGTTAAGTTAGAAGATCAAATTCAGAGCTTCCTTTAAAACTGCCGAAAGCTCACTTCCTCAGCATTTCTACCTTGTACACGTTGTTGCCGCTAATACTTGCACTGGAACCGAAACTGGGGAAACATGTGGAGTGGCTACTGCCAGGCTGAAGAATATGTATAGACTTGTGGGCTATTTCCAGATCTCATAGGACTGACTTATATTTGCAAGTGAAGCCTTCCCTCCTCAGTCCTGGAAGCGAGCTTCCTCAGATGCGGTTATACATCTGGGTCAATGAGAGTGGCTACACTTATTAAAAGCCTGCCACTTAATAAAAGAGGTTTGTGAAAGCTGTGCAGAGCCAAGAAATTGTTCAGTGTTATCTTGCTATATTTTCTAGAGAAGCTATGAACATACTTGAGCTATCTAACACTGCCTAGATGATCTTCCTGTTGGAAATTACTCAGGCAATCGTATAATAAAACCTTCACTTAAAGCATTATCTAGAGATTTTTGCCTCACCCTCTTTAAAGATAACTAAAAGTAAATAGTTATTGCCACACATCAGATGTTATCCCACAGTACACGTTTCTCACCAACACACATTGTGTATAATTGCAGGGCTAAAGCTTTTCCTTTTCCTCTCTTCTTCTTAATATATTTTGCATACTTATGCAATGCTTTAATAACCATACCTCCTTCTACTGTAAAAACGCGAGACAGAAAAGATGACAGAAAAATAAAAGGGGAAATGCATGTAATTTCTGTCATCTTCTAAACGGAGAGCATTTTCATTAAAACCGACAGGCTGTCAGCTGTGACAAAGCCAAAGTGTTGAGTGTTCTGCCTTCTGTACTTCAAAAAGTGTTTAGAAATGCACCAGGATGGGGATCGACAAGCTCTTATTGCCCTGTTGATCTAGGGGAGTACTTTCTTCTTGAGGCGCATTTAATTTAATCGCTCTTGCTTTGCTGTAACAAAGTTTAATTTTTTTGACTTACCTACTTAATAGACCAGATAAGGATTTTTTTTAATGGAACGTCCTTTCAGATAAACTGAAGCTTTTTGTTTGTTTGGCTGTTAGCAGGCTTCAAGAGAGGAAGGCTGAGAAGCCTCCTTCACAATAATTAAAAAGAACACTGTCAAAATACAGCTCATAATTCCCATTTATTATTCCTCCTCAGTAGTGTTTGTATTAATGCCTTGAAAATGTGATTATAATAATTTTAGTATCTGATTTTCAGAGACGTTGAAAGCTTACTTCTTTTTTAGCTTTCACTGCTTGGTGCCTTTGAAAACCTGGCCCAATATCTGTAGTATGTATTTCATTCAAAGAGTTCAAAGGATGTTAGGAACCCTTACTACTTTTTGCCTTGGTGAGGTGGACAAGCATATGTCCTGGTTTCAGCAGGGATAGAGTTAATTTCCTTCCTAGTAGCTGGTACTTGCTGTGTTTTGGATTTAGGATGAGAACAATGTTGATAACACACCCATGTTTTAGTTGTTGCTGAGCAGTGCTTACACTAGTCAAGGACTTTCCAGCTTCCCATGCTCTGCCGAC
>NW_008825113.1:4470190-4485981 GCF_000699105.1 Pygoscelis adeliae
GGGGGTCGCTGCTCGGGGACTGGCTGGGCATCGGTCGGCGGGTGGTGAGCAATTGCATTGTGCATCACTTGCTTTGTGTATTATTATTATCATTACATTGTTATTATTATTATAGTTACTATTATTTTATTTAAATTATTAAACTGGTTTTATCTCAACCCATGAGTTTTTCTCACTTCTACTCTTCCAATTCTCTCCCCCATCCCACTGGGGCGGGGGTGAGGAGTGAGCGAGCAGCTGTGTGGTACTCAGTTGCCGACTGAGGTTAAACCATGACAGCATAGTAGCATATTACTATTTAAAATTTAAATATTTTACAGAGAAGCTTACTGAAATATGTGGATTGGTATACACAAGTCAGTGGAAAAACAAGGAATGGAACCCATAATTCTTTCTCCAACATCCCATCTGTCATTAACACATAACTTTGCCTCACTGCGAGACTGAAAAAAAAAAATATAATCCAAGGACTAGAAAGACCATTAGAGTCATTTATTCTCACCTTTCATGCTTCACCCATTAACTCCTGCATCAAGTCCATATCTGGGAGTTAAGCTATAGCTTTTTTAAAAAGACCTCAGTCATGATTAAAGATTTCTTGTAAGTGGAGAGCATGTGATACCCCTGGGCAAATTATTCCAATGGTTAATTATTTTCACTTTTGAAAGTTAGTGTATTGTTTGTGGTCTATCTGGCTTTGAACCCAGCTATTGGATCTTACTGTGCCTTCATTAAAGATTTCCTCTGCAGTCAGAAATCTTCTGCTCATTTAAGTACTTACAGAACATGAGGAAATTACCTCTTAAACCATCTTTCTCCTTAATTAGTTATACAGATTGAACTTCCTAAATCATTTAATGTGAATTATTCATATCTTGAAATATTCCTGTAGGTTTTGCCCAACACCTTAATGACTTTTTGAAGTTCTTTTTCAAGTTTGGATCATGCACATAAGTTCAGTAGTGGTTCTGATAACAGTGAATGCAAAATGTCACCACTCTCTTCTATACAAGTTTTCCTTCCACTTATACATCAAGGAATTACAGTAGTCCTCTTATCAATGCTAACTAGCTTCAGTTATTCATTGAAAATTGTGATCTCCTTTTCAGAGTCATGGACTTAGAGAATACATTTCCTCCATTCTGCAGATACAACCTAGTGTCTGCCTTGACACTAGAATTGGCCGTATGAAAAACTACATGTTCAAATCAGACCTCTTTATCACATAATCTAATCTCCCTACGCAACTCACCAAAGCATATCATCATTTGGCATTACACCAGTGTTTGAACAGTTTGCATACTTTGTTGACACGTGTTTCCTTAAATTTCATTCATTAATTGAAATTTTATGTTTTCATCTGAGATATTACCAAACCACTTGTTTTGAAGATACATATTTCAAAGTAGTAAGACCCTGAAGAGAACAAACAGGGAAGAGGGGGGGGAAACTGGGTCGTACCTAGGCTTGACCAACCTGAACTAAGGGCCCAAATCCCATGACATTTCAGAAACACACTCCTCATTTTACTATCTGCTGGCTAGTGCCCTAAATAACCTAGTGACTTCATTAAAGTTGAGCTGCATTAGCAAATCGTGTGTTCATTTCTCTAAGTGAGAAGAGGTCACATTAACAATTATGAAATTGCTCTTATGTAAGGTTTTTAATGCCTTCCATTAGACTGTATAATATCAGAGATTAAAATAAAATTTTACATGTCTGAGTAATAAGTTAAAATAATTCTGTTTAGGTTTCCTATGTGAAATTGTTCTCATGTATAATTCATAAGAGAATGCGAACACTTTCCTGTCAAATTAGTGCATAATATTCTTGTATGAAAATGAGAATATTTTAAAACTGTAACATTAATTATTCTTTTATCATGCTTTTTCCCCCCAGTATGCTGTTAGTCTTTAAATAGGGGTAATGTTATCCTCAAGATGGTTTAAAAAATCATATTTGATTTTCACTTTGTTGGAAACACATCTAGCGGCATTATGTTATTGCAGTCTAAATTGGGTTGATAGAAATTAAGAGAACAGATGGCTGTTCTAATCATGTGCAAAATGATAATATAGAACAAATAAACTTTTATCAGCTATACTTGTCACCTCCGCTGGATAGAACCGCTTCTGCTAAGCAAGTTTCTAGCATGACCTGTGCATGCAAGGGGAGAAACCTCCCCACGGAGCCAGAGTAACCTATAACTCAGTTTTATAGCACTGCTACAACATCATTCTCAAAGCAAAACAATCTGCTGTTCTGGGCATGGAAAATGTGCTAGAAGCAGCCATGCTTAAACTGTGCCCTGAAGTCATAGTCCTGCGAATGCTTTTGATACACAAACCAAAGATTAGATGAGGAAAGAGAGGCGCGTAGGGAAGGAGGGAGGTAAGGATTTCACCTTTCCTAGCACCACTCACATAATGTACTCAACCTACATGAGACACCTGGGGTGTTGCTCACAGTAGGTGGTGCAGATGGTCAAAACATGACTGTGCTCCTCTGAGCAGCACAGCCTCCCCCCTAGGGATGTAGCCAACCTCGCAGGCCCTGCTAGCAGACCTTACAGAGGATAAAATTGATTTTTTTATCTCCTCATATTCCCTTAGCTCTGGGGTCTATAAATTGCACCTTTGGAGTGTGTTGCCCACTGCCCCTCTCCTTGTCTGGGATACAACCTGCAGCTGACTTCCAGGAGAACAGGAGCAGGAGGGAAGCCACAGCACTGCCCTACAGCCAAAGGACAATTAACTTCCTTAATCAATTACAATGAAATTAGCCCTCCCTTGTGTTACCACCTCCACCCTTCAGGCACACCTATTGAAGAACCAAATACGTATTGCATTACATGGCCTGGTCTTTGTTTTGATAACTGGAGAGGCCACCATGAGCATGACTCAATTTCTGGGAGAAAAAATCAGTGGCAAAGCTTCTCAAGTGTCACCATAGTACGATGCTACTCATGAGGAATTAAGGTCTTTGATCTTTCCATTTTTTCCTGACACAATGAAAGAAATAAACATAAAAGCTGTAGGAAGTTGTCTGAGGCAAAGGAGGCTGCTGCCATATTTGAGCTATTGTTCTAGGCTCCTCAAAGCTCACAGAGATGTATGTCTATCATAAGACGGAGCTTTCAGGTCTGAAGTTTTCTTTGGTTCCAGAGACCCAGAGTTTTCCCTTTTCCTTCTGTTTGTTTGTTTGTTTGTTTTTCCCAGAATTAAATTTGAGAATTTATAAAACAAGCCAGCAGCCTCACATGAGGTATTTTGCTATTTTAGGTAGGCACGTAATCTGTTTCGAGTTCAATAAAAAATAACTGAGGTTACCTCTCTGCAAAGAGTTAAAGACGGTTTATAAACTTTTCCAATCCTACGGCCTGACATGGTTCCAGTTGTAACAGATGGATTCTTAACTTTACAAAATTTATGTAAAACTGATAGCTCAAAACTAAGACAGATTTTTTTCTTACACCATCACTCTTTAACCCCTCACCTTCTGTACCTCAGTCAGGTTCCTCCTCAGGAAACATCTATTTTGGTGGCAGCTCAGTCTGAATCAGGGGGTGCAAGTAAATCTGTTACTGATCAGTCACCCTGCCCCTCGGCCAGTGGAGGTCAGAGCTGCTCAAAGGGTGGAAGGTCCAATTCAACCATCATCACCATCTCCCTAGAACGCCAGGAGAGGAAAGGAGCAAGGTCATGAAATATTTTCCACTTGATCCTTGAAAGTAGAAAAGCTTAAAGAGGAAAACAGTTAACATAGAATTACGATTATTTTGGCACCTATATCTCTAAGGAATATTAGGGACCAACCATGTCTTTCTGCATGTCTCCAAAGAAAATGGACTTAGTGAAATATAGATACCGTGGTGTTTACTTCTCCATTCCAAAATGGTTTACTAATAAACCAGTCTCTAATAACTTGAGATTTTTCCATAGCTACAGGTTCCAGATTTCCCTTAACATTTTGCAAGCAATATTACTATGCTAAGACAACAAACCTGCCTATTTCTTGCATATAGAACCATAAAGTGAATAAAATTAAAATGAGAGAGAAAGGGAGAAAGAAACAAGGAGAAAGAAAAAAGAAAGAAAAAAGAAAAAAAGAAGGCAAGCAAAAAAAAAGCAAAAAAGAGAAAGACAGGAAGGGGGTGGGGGAGGGAGGGAAACGAAGCTCCAGTTTTGGCTTTATAAATTGAGCTGAGAGATTATCTGCTGAGTCAATTACAGCATTACCATAGGAACGAGAGTTGTGATACCATGTTGAGTTCACATTCAGACAGGATGAGGCCTGAACACAATGCTCAAAAATCAAACAGGTCCTGAAAGACGGTGGTATCTATATTCATGGGTTTAGCTGCTTTAAATTCAACTGTAACATGAGTTCATTTGTGTTTCTGTAATCACAGAATAAGGAGAGACGTGTGAGTATCAGTGCCATTATATGTGCAGTGCTACCATTTTCTGAATAAGTTTGGATACTAGGATAATGGCCATTCTGAAAACCAGATTGTTAGACAAATTACACAAATCAGAACACATTTTATTGCCCCCTTCATGTTTCTGAGACTGCAAAAATGTATTTCATGCCAATTGTCCATACCAATTCCACTTATATTATGTATGCAGTAGCCAAGTTTTATAAAGAAGGAATAAACATGTTCTTTTTTTTTAAAGCATAAATAGATGCAGGAGCTGTATTTTTGTGTACACAGAGTAGGTTATGTTAATTGTTACTTCTTTATGGTTGGATAGTATAAATGTGACTGATCACATAATGTTTATATTTAAATGTTCACCCTCTTAATCTTTTATGAATATATTAGGCATGAGCAGCTACAGTTCTACAGTTGTCTACCTGCTGTTGTTAACTGTCAGTGCTCCAGGATATGAAATAAAACTGCCATAATCTTTAATACCGCAGTTTTAGATTATTTGGGTCCTTGCACACTTTGCTGTAGAAGCTGCTTTCCTTATTTCAGCTAGAAAGAAAGCAGATAATTTTAAATCACCAGCTAGTTTTAGGGGCTCTGATTAAAGAGGATTTGGCTTTGCCCATGATATATGGAACTGTCTAGAGGATTAAAATTTGTTCTCTCAGGCTTTTGCTGGTGCATCCCAAGTAAATAAATAGCCTGCAGCTGACCAGTGGCTTAGCACAGATAAACTTATGCTTTACTCTTTACAACATCAAGGAACATAACCCATCTCTCCTTCTATCTGCCTGTAAATTTAAACACAAGCTTGTTAAGTAAAGGGAGAACCTCCATCTCCTCTGGCATAAACAGCAGTTGGTTTATGTCACCATCATCAAATGTGCGCCTTAATAGTTTATAGCTTGGAAGTCATTGTACATGCAGAATACGTACTGTTATAGACAATATGATCAGAATAAATCACAGCCTCGCATACACAGAATTACAAGTGCCACCAGCAGCAGAATTATTTTGACTAACTGCAAATAATCAATATTATGCTACGTTAATTAGAGCAGCTGCAGCTCTGTGGCCCCACATGTTTAACCACATTTATTCTGCAGGTAAGTGTGAAGGTAATGAAGCATCTCAAACTGAAGGAACAGTTTTATGAGAAATTTAGAACAGTACCCACTTCCCTTCATGAAAAAATCTATTCAAAGATTCACAAGACATCTGAGTATTCAGAATTCTTATTTAGGGTACATGCAGTAACTAACAGACAAAGCCTCATATGGTACATTCTAGTGTAATATTTTCACCTAATGACTTATTTTGAGAATGTAAAATTAGGGAAACCTAAACAGGTTAATTTGGTTTTAGGGTAATGACTTGGGAAGGAGTTATCATCTTCCTTGCTCAATTTGAAAAAGTAGACCTATGTTGTTTGGATAAAAAAATATTCAAAATATTCACTGTGGGAGGAAGTAGCTCCACTAGGAATTAGAGCTAAATAAATAATTTCCCCTGGAGACTCTTGGCCAGTCCCCTAGGGACAGAGCCCAGTGTTCAGTGAATAATTTTTAAAAGGAAGAAAAAGCAATTAATGAAGTACATTTCTATCTTTCTGAACAAGACAATAGTGTTAAGTCTATGGAGTCACTTTTCAACAGCTCTTTAAAAATCAAAAATTTTTTTTAAATTTCCCCTACCATTAGCTGCATACTACTTTTCCTCTAGAAACTTGCCCATTCTCATACACACTACTTTCCACTCTGAACATACCCAGCTATGAAATATGATGGGGACCTACTTCTGCCACTGGTTTGCCCTTCCACATAACACAGGTGAGGCACAGAGCTCGATTTCATACATTTTGTGTTTTTAACTTCTTTCAGCTCTGACTGCCACTCATACACTTACCATTTTTTAAAAATAGTCTCCTGACAAGCTAGTCCCATCTTTTAGGACTCGATACACGTTTTCCTCAGTACAGAAACACACAGAACCCTCATTGGGTTTCCATACAGCATAGCATCAGAACAATTGATGAAGCAGTGTTTTAAACAGAAGAGATAGAGCATCAGGATGACAGTAGTAAGAGCAGAAGTATGTAAAGATTGTTCCGTGCTGTATAATGAAACAAAAGAACTCCTAGGGACCCTGATCCAATGAAATTACCCAATAAAGGAATATTAGAAAAACAGCAACTAAGTATTTTACAAGATAAGTCACATGTATAATCAACTTTGCTGGAAGGAAAAAACCCACACACTGATTTTAAATTGAAATAACTGCAAGCGATTCTTGAGAATCTGATTGCAGACTGTATTGCATCAGCATACGGGGATTTAGCATAGCATGCATGCAGACCTCACTTTTTGTGGCTTACAAAGTTTTATAATTCTTACAACATTTCAATAATCAGAAACACTCTGAATGTAAGTTATATTATAATATTGTAAGTAGACATGGTTATCACACTGTTTATTTTCTGTGCTTTGTCAAATTAGGCTCTTTGTTGACATCTTCGGCAAACTAACTTTTTAACGATAAAAAGGGTTCAGTAAATATAACTTTTCAGCTTGGATTGAATTCACAGCATGATTTGTGCTGAGCATCAACTCAAGATTATGGGGTATTTCAATCCAACTTAATATCAAACATGTATGTGAGGTAAAACTAGGAAGGATGTGTAGTTCCAGATCTTCTCACAAAGATTACTTTGATTCTGTACTATTACTTTCCTTAGACTGGCAGCCTAAAGAAAAATATCATTATAAGCACAACAAGCATCATTCCTTTAGAATAAAGGTAAGTATTTTAGGTTTTTTTTATTGCCTTCTCTGAACTGCTCAGAGAATCATGACGTGGAAGCCTGTCCAGACATCAGGAACGTTATGCAAATATGCCCAAATACATTTCTCAGGTAATTTTCACCATTTGCTTATTTTTATTTGATTGGGAAATTGAGGCACAATAAAGCTAATTGATTTGCCTAACCTTACCTTGCATGTTTGTGGCAGATTTGGGAATCCTCTATCCCAGTCCTGGGCTTTGGGCATAAAAGCATCCTTTCTTACTCTTCATTTTACATGCTGTGCCTGAAGACCTGCCAGATACTATTCAACCCTTTGTGTAGGTACACAACAAGGACACAGTTTGAATATGTAAAGCTCTGTGTATGAGCTAAATGTTACTACTATTCTACTGTTTCAATTGTCAGAGTGTTTGCAAGCACGCTGTACCTGTTTTGTTTGCACTGTTGCTCATTCTGTATGAAGACCTCAGAATAAATTATTTTGAAAATATAGCCTTTTGCCAGACTGATGTCTGGCAAAACATAGGCAAGCCTATGTTAAACATTCTTCTGCTTTTCCTGAGCTTTTCCTGTACTTAAAGATACAATTAGTTCTACAAATGATGAAGAACATCTATTTTGTTAATCCTTACAGCTCTTTTTTAGGGTTGCACGGCACCATTTATTAAGCAACAAAAGCCACTATAATGTGTTTTCTTGTATCTTTTAAGTGGTGAATGTTAAGAAAACAGAGGTGTTTTAGAACAAACTACTGCAACCTCATATTCTAAATATTAGACTTTAGGCTGAAAGTCACACAAAGCATTTTTTCCACTTCTAAAACTTATTTCTGAAGAAGCATAACATTAGATTAAAAAAACCCCAACAGAATAAAAATATCAAAATAGAGAGAGACCAGCATTGCCTGGACCCTAAGCAGTCTTCCTGAGCAGTCATTGTCTCTTTCTTTATCTCCACAGGGCATTAAGGAACATGTTGAGTCACAGAGTGACCTTGCTTGTCAGCATTATATGACATTAGCACAGATGGCCTTGACCACGCTAACAACATTGATACATGAAGATCTATATAATTGACATTTCTCACATTCCCAGAAAATGCAAGCAGCATAAAGTTGCCTAAAGAGGATTGACCTGGCAGAAATGCCTACACAAGTATAGCACGTTCAGTCCATCCAAGACGTGCAGAATCTAAAGAGTGTGCTTTGCACCGATGATCAGTGTAGTGCAACTGTTGTAACGTACACAGTGTAAGTAAGTCAAACACCTCCATGACCCCTTGCACAACTGTAGATGTAGAACAACAACGGCCAACTGCACGCATGGAATTTGTCTTTAAAGGATTACCACATGGGGATAAAATGCACCTTTAAGTAGAGGAGCATTATGAAACCTGTGAACCATATACATGTGTCTCATTTAAGCCATCAGAACATGGCTTAAAAGGGATTCAAAGTCATGTACCAGTGATCTGTTGTTCTTACTTGTGCATGACAGTTCCTCGAATAGAGATGTGACTGTACACAGTGCTTTAAATGTGTAAGGTCTAAAAGTACTCTTTTTTGGACAAATTCATCTAATGTAAGGATATTCACCCAATTTGCTTCAATGTACTTCTTTTTCCTGAGAAAAGACAGTGAAGTTTTGGGGACTTGATATTTTACAGGAGCATTCAAAAAATGCTGGTGTCACTTAGATAAGAACATTTAAAAATAATTATCCCTATTTTTCAAAACCAGGCAGCAAAAAAGTAACGAAGAAAAAGCTCTGAACTAAAATTATTTTTCTTCTCTTTTCTTGATATTCAACTTTAATCTGGGTATACTCTTTTTTGCAGCCAATGTCTTAGGGAAGTGAACAGCCATAAACGAATCTTATAAAAAGAAAATTAATGTAGCAAAATCTGACAGCTGCATGGCATTTATTCTAAGCAAATTCTTCATTGGTTCAATCTCTTGAGCAACTGTTATTTGGGTCAACATTATTGCTTTCATAGTTCACAGTCTTCATCTCCCAGGAGAAAGCCAATTTTTCTTCACTCCAATTCTCTTAGGCAGAGCCCCAAGAGTTTATGTCACTGACCCTAGGATTTGCATTCTACACCGTGTCCACAGTCCAGACACAGTATCTCCCTCCCTAGAGCATTTTCATTAAAAAGGTGGAACATCTATGCAATCCCTGTAAATTGAGCCTTGTTGACTTTACATTCTTTCTGGGGCAAAGGGAGTATTGTACAAAGCACAGCACATTGCAGAACAAAGAACACAGAAGATAGGAGAAAAAAAAATAAATAATATCCAAAAGATCCAAAAGTCAATATACTGTGTTTCATTTCTTTTTCTTTCTGACAGTAGCATTGGCCCCAGAGTCTAGCAAGGAGCAATTCAATAATAACGATCTAAGGCCGGTCTTCAATAGAGACTCAACAGCTGACAGCTCTTCTGTTCAAATCGACAAGAGCACAAAGAAAGACTTGAATAATTAATTGTAAATGGTTGGATGTGATCTGATTGTGTGACCAACCTGTTACATTGACTTGCTTTGACTTAATCTTTCAAATGAGATATTAAAGCCTAAACTCTTCTACACTTTTCTCCTATTACCTGGCTAGGTCTTTTTCTGTGGCAGAGTCTGCGTGAGATGATAGGTGCCAAAGGAGAGACCTGATTTCACTTGAGTGGCTAGGACTCTCTACTGCAAGCCTGCCTGGTCTCTATAAAAAGCACTTTTAAATTCTACTGTACAGATGCAGC
Source organism: Pygoscelis adeliae (assembly GCF_000699105.1). Lineage (NCBI taxonomy): Eukaryota > Metazoa > Chordata > Aves > Sphenisciformes > Spheniscidae > Pygoscelis > Pygoscelis adeliae. Next base: position 4,480,181 of record NW_008825113.1, read on the forward strand.
CATCAAAAAAACCCCAGGGATGGGGAAAGACAGTGACATTACCAAAGGTAACAGCTATTCAATAATTAATTTCTTCCTACCTTAAAAAAAAAGTTAAATGAAAAGCTACCCTTTCTCACTTAATTTCTGAAATACTTTTTAGCTAAGTTTTCCTAGAATAATTTCCCATTTAAATAGAAGCTGCAAACACCTGACCATTCAGAGGCAAGCTATGCGATTAACACCGTTTCAAACATAATCTGCACTTATTTTTGCTAGGGACCTAATTTGTTAAAATGCATGACTTTGACATAGCATTGTCTTTTAGCTCAGATGCTACTTTTTCTGCATCAGCAACCCTCAAGTATCAGTGGCACAATAAATGTTTGTTTAACCACCATTCACCATACCAGGGTGACAGAAATTGCAGGTACCCAATAATTTCTGGTTGCTAAAGTTCATATAGATCTTTTACTATGAGAATGAAAGATTGCTATTTTTGGCTGCCCAAGGCCTAAGAATGTGTAGTTAAATGTTGATTCTGTGTTTTGAAGGACTATTTGTTAACTATAGTTAACTGGTAAATGTTTGCTACACTGTACCTTGGGAAACTGAGATTTTTTCAGTGATGAATAACAAATATTTTCTGTAAGACCCAGGCTTCACTCTCCCCGTATTCAGACAAAATTCTCACAGAGTTTTACTGTGTATGGGAAGGATGACTGACTGAGGAGTGCATATTTTAAAGCTTGTTTGATAGTTTGTCTTCTGAACAACTGACACCGCTTAAATGAAAGACAATATGGTTGTTCAGGACAGTCCTGGTCATCTCACTGTATTCTAGTCCCAGCTTAACACTGCACCATAGCACATAGGGTATAGAATTGAAATAGTATCCAGTGCTTAATTATAAAAAAATCCCCTCTCTCTTTAAAATATGACTTATGTTTAAGGCCAATACTAGCTCTTAAAAGACAGCAAGTTTTGAAGAAGAAATTGGAATATAAGGAAGTAGAACATTCCTTTAATAAGATGATAAAATTTTAAATTACCTTAATTCTTCCTCACATTTAAAGTAATATTCTGTGGAGATGCATCACCTGTTTCTTACCAGACTGTACCCTGTGGTACATATTAGAGTTGCTGAAAAAAGTATTTTCCAAAACTTTTAGGAGCAATATTTGCTTAGACTATAACCTCAGTTAAATATTTATACATTAATCTTCAGTGTTATGTAAGAAAGTATCCCATATATGCGTGTGTGCACATGCATGTCCTCATGCAGGTGATAAATAATAGAAGGTCCCTCTTTATGATAAATTATAGATGAGATGTATAATATATGAACTAAAGTTAACAATGGGAAAAATCTTTCACACACAAGAAGCTGGGGGGCGGAATTCAGTGAAGTCCCACTACCTGCCGGAGAGAGGTGACAAACAATTAAGATTTTAGTTCAGAAAAATAGATCTGAAGATTTCATAACTGTGCAGCTTTCTCTGCTCTGTTTATGGAAACATTTTCTATCAAAGCAACTGGAAAAAAAGAAATACAAAAAAAGTAAATCTCACTTCACTGAAATAATGTTGAAAATTTGGCAGGATTCAGGGAAGAGCTGCAAGAATGATTCAAGAGCTGGAAGCCCCGTTTTACAGTTGTAGCCTTAAGAGCCAAAGACCTTAGGTAATGAAAAAGAAGCTTATAAAAAGACATGACAACAACCTGAAGGATAAGAGGGAAGGCTTTTAAATTAGCAGGTCAAGACGTAACAGCATACCCTATTAGAAGGTGAAAACTAAATTGATTGAGAATAGACAGAACATGGAAAATTTAAGCAATAGGGTATTCACAAAAAATACCACAGTTCATGCAGAGATTACAAAGTGGGTATAGGAACTCTATGGTAAATTCTAGGCAGAAACATGGAAGGTCAGAACAGTTTAAAAGATTGTTTAGAAAAAAAGAACATTTGTCTTTCCTATGAGAACTTGGAGACGTGTAGGAATTAGACAGTTTGCTGTGGCAGAATTAGAGTGAACTACTACTGAAACTCTGGCCCCAGCATCTCCCTCTGAGCAGCCTGGCCCCTTTACTCGTGTGCCTGGAAGGCACCTGGGGAGCACACCATTATGGGGGGCTTTCTTCGGAGGCATCCGCTTCCGCGTGTGAAGCCAGCTAGTAATTTGAAGACACTTGCCTTTGGTTTCTAATTTGAATTAATCAAAATTTTATCATGGAATTACCTCTCTGCACATTTCTGAACACATCTGTCCCCTTCTGTGCTAAAAAACTTCTGAGTAAAGAAATTCCTAGAAAGCATGAGCAACCCTTTCTCTAACTTTATCATTACTTCTGTGTTCCCGACCAGATCGAATGTATTGCATTCACACAAGAATATCAGAACAACCTATGCTAAAATAAAGAAGCAGGGGTTCAAAATTAGCAGCACCTTTCAAAAAATGAACAGCGCAAATATCAAAAATGCACACAGTGGCAAAGTTGCTCGCACAGAACAAGAATTGGTCTCAACAGTTGCTGATAGTCTGATCCAAGCATAATGTGAACCAACCATTAACCAAATTTTTTCTGAGACTTGGAGGGGTGGGAGTGAGAAATGTATGTTAATTTTAGATCCAGATCTTCTTCACAGTCTTCCCTCTAATTTCTCTAATTCCTGGTTTCAGTCTGGATTAGGACCTAATCCATGTTAGAAAATTAGTAGAGATATTTATGATTTCCTACTACTCATTCTTTCAGAATTATGAAAGCATAAATTTTCTTCTCTTTTTCAACTTAAAAGTCATTTTCATGTTAACACAAAAGCCATATTTTGCTCATTTTTTTCACATTGGTCCACTTCACCTTTTTGTGGAGAAGTGATCACAGATGTCTCTTTAAGAATGTGCGCAAAACCACAATAAATAAATACTTGGAGCTTAATTTCTTTTCTCAAAAAACATCCTTGATGTTTGCTGTGAATATGAATTCCTAGCATTGGCCCTGGATGTGGGAAAGCTTTATTTGAAACTATGAAATCACTCATTTATTTTTGGTCCTTGTTATTCTGTAATAAACCTGAGAATGAAAACATTTTGGAATACAGTTTCCAGACCAGTATTTTTCTATGCTCCCAGAGATTAAAATTAGACTGAAATTAAGAACTGAACATGTGGGCATTCAATTGCACTCTTTGGGCTTGAAGTAATTTCTGTTAAATCTAGGGAAGTCGGGAACACGATCGGTTCTCATTAAGAATGCCAGGTATGCAAACTGCAATCTTGTGCCCATAGTATCCACTTTATAAAAATGTCATAATCTCAAAGGGGAGGCATAAATGTGCTACTATCTTTCTCAAATTTACTTACAAAGGCTGACAGGAGAATACACTACATGAACCCACCCTCCTCCACCTTGTCTGTGTTCCTTCCCCTTGGTTTTAAGAGCAGCGGTATTTTTCTGTTCAATTTGAGGAGGGCAAGAGCATTATTCAGAAAAACAAAGAGAAAGCTGAAAGTGGAGCTGGTAACTAACTATAAAATGACCTTTTTTTTTTTTTAAATGAGATAGAGGTCCATCAATTTAAAGGGATGGGGAAAGAGAGGAATATGGATGTATTGATGGATGATAGGACAACTGTGAGCTACCAGTGAGACATAGCCATGAAAGAACCTAATAGGATTCTAAAATTAAACAGGTAAGGAGTTTTGGTAGACACAGGAAAGCAGTAGTACCATTGAATAAGACACAGGTAAGAGCTCATTTAGGATATCATCTGTAATCCAAGTTGATTTTTTCCCCAAAGGACATCTCAAATAAGAACAAAAAATCAGCTATATAAGTGCTTAGGGAAAAAAAAGAACCTATTCTTTTAGAGAGGACTTAAAAATGTTGGTTTATTTATGCTACTAAAATAAAGGTAGCAATAAATGTGTCAATAATAATATTACAGTAAATAACAAAATAAATATGTTTAGGTGTATATACCAGGGAAAGAAAGAGAAGAATTATTCAATTTAAATTGTTGATGGGTTGGACTCAATGATCTTAGAGGTCTTTTCCAACCTTAATGATTCTATGATTCTATGATTAAAGAGCATTACTGGAATAAGATTTAATGGCTTTGAATTATCCATTAATAAAACTTAGTCTAGAGATTTGGAGACGATTAGAAGAAGATTGGGAGAAGATGGAGAGCCTCCCAAACAGAGCAGTAGGGAAATCTACTTGTTTCAAGATGGAGCCTGAGACAGAGATGGAAGTGACTGTAACATGGTCTGGGAGTTTGGAAAGGTTGTGAAGTAAAGCTTTGGGCATTAAATTGAAGCAAAACCCTGGTATTTGTTAATATTTCTCAGCACGTATTGTATCATATTTTGTTGATCCTATGATTCAGATCTTCTGATCATTAATTCTGATCATTAATTGTAGGGTTCGGGAAGATTTCTTCCCCCCGACTCCTTTGATGTATCTATTTTCTTCTGAGCACAGAGCAGGTTGCTTCCCTTTGCAGCAAGGTGATGAGCAGAAAACAACAACATTCTAAGGAGAAAGGCTTAGAAAAACCTAAAGTGCTTAGTTGGCATCTGTTGTTTGTATGTTCAGGATTAAAGACAGTCTGCTAATTTGGAAGCAATAAAGAATTATGATACCAACTAGACTGGCAAGGTCATCTGGGTTTTTTACTTTTCTCTGCGTCACTTGGAAGTTTTTTGAGAGCTATCCTGCCACTGGAGGGTTGTAGGATATCACTTTTTCATCCCTCTTCTTCATTGTGTCATACTGTTTTGGGTTGTTGGGGTTTTTTTTGGTAAATTTAGATTCTGTATACCAAAAGTTTTAAGATCATTTTAGGGAGTGCTTTTTGGTTTGTGTTTTTTTGGGGGAGATTAAGAATAGATGTTCTGTGAACTCTTCAGTATTATGTATTTATGTTCGTGGAACTGAACTTGATGACCCACGTCATTCTTTTCCTAAATTCTAAAGGAAGCCACAGTTAGTTTTTGCTTTTATGTCCCCATTTCAACTGAGTTTCTGACCAGGGAAGGTTTCACAGATGGGAATAAAGCAAAAGATTAATTTTCTTTTTCTTGTGAGGTTTTTTCCCCCCTTTCCAGTTCTGTTTAAGGAATTACAAGGACAAAACCCTTTTGGAACTTGGTTGAGGAGCTTTACTTCCTAACAGAAAAACTGAACGTTTAATTTGACATAGTTCTTGCATTTATTTGCAGTAAGTTAACAGTGATGCACCCTGAAAACAGAAAATTTAACTATCTAGTACTTCTTGCAAATAACTATAAGATCTTCACATGAGGATTGTGCTGTGAGGTGTATGTACAGGAGGATTGTAATGAATATCTCTATTCATGCACTATGTCATACTTTGCAAAACTACAGGGTTTGTCAAGCTACCAAAGGAGCCTGTATGCAGTGAAAACCTTTGTTTTCCAATTTTCAGCTTGGATACTGTGGCTATTTTTGTCACAGTGTCACTGAAAAAAATAGCTACCAGATTATTTCCACTGGACAGGTATTAGACCCACTGTTCTTAGCATCGTTGTCTTGATTTCCGGACACCTTTAAGGAGCAGTTGGAATAAAGCATACTAATCACAAGTTATGCATATGTAAAGGAGACTAAAATGCAGGACTGTCCTTTAAGAAATGTAATCAATAGACAAATAACACAATTTGCCCTTCAAACTGTTCCAAAAATAAAAATTTGGAGTGTAATATATCGAGGTTTAACCCCAGCCAGGAACTAAGCACCACACAGCCACTCGCTCACTCCCCCTGCAGCAGGATGCGGGAGAGAATCGGCATGGC
>NW_008825113.1:4486259-4492611 GCF_000699105.1 Pygoscelis adeliae
TGGGATATCCCTTTGGTCAGTTGGGGTCAGCTGTCCCGGCTGTGTCCCCTTCCAACTTCTTGCACACCCCCAGCCTACTCGCTGGTGGGGTGAGGAGCAGAAAAGGCCTTGACTCTGTGTAAGCACTGCTCAGCAACAACTAAAACATCCTTGTGTTATCAAAACTGTTTTCAGCACAAATCCAAAACGTAGCCCCATACTAGCTACTATGAAGAAAATTATCTCTATCCCAGCCAAAACCAGCACAAATATTATTATTTTTGTATCTACCAGTAACAACATCAACAAAACCACCAATAAGATAATGTAAATTTCCCAACGTTGAAGATCTAAGTCACCTAAAATGAATACACACTGATGTGGTGGGTTTACTGTTGTAAGGGACAACAAAGAAATGTGGAGAGTGAAAGACAAGAATTTACTACTTATTTTGTATCACAGGGTGGAAGGAAAATTCTGGGCAAGTAGAGAGACAGCTAGATTTCCAGGAGGCAGTAATAACATGGTGTAATGTAATGTAGGTCTTAGGGTTACGATGGTGTAAGAACAACTTAAAGTAGCTGAAGATCTGCCTTTAAGGTAACAGGAAATACTTTGGTGAATGGTTATTTGTACAAGTTTGGTCAGCAAGAAAACTCTAAGTGTTCTTCCTTCTCTGATTTTCATGAAAGTTCTCTCTGTATAAAACCTCTTGCCAGAAAACAGTACCCAAACCACTGACTGAAGTCAATGACCACAGTAACTTGCTCATGACTGTAAGACCCTATACTTCAGGCTATTAAGAAATAAAATTAATGGAAAACAAAACCAGTATTATTTTTAAAAAATCAGCTTTACCACCAGAGTAAGTTAAAACATATTTCCAGTCTATTCACAACCTTCTATTAACACCTATTGATTAGTAATAACTAATGTCACCGCATCTGCGGGAAACACAGGTGACCATGAGATGAAGCAGAAGTCAATGCATCTCATCCCCAACATGTAAATGTGAACCTCAGGAAAATACAAATACAACAAAACAGGGGCTTGTTCTTCAAGTTTTCTTGGAGCTGCAGAGATATAGAGCATGTGTAAAAACAGACTGTAAAATATCATATTTATCCAGTCAAACCAATAACACGAAGTGTTGGCATGGGTGATTCTGAAGTTTCCTAAGGGATTCTTGGACAACATTCATTGTTTTTGTCTCGCATCCAAAAAATATTCACAATCAATTCCCTGAAAACTGAAATCTACAGTGGACCCTCCCTATTTAGCTTTTGAGAAAAAGGCAACCTACTGGGGGCCTTTCCTCTGGGGGAAGACATTCTTCAGCTCTCAGAATCAGCAGAACAAATCTGTAAACTATACAAAATGGATGACCATTAAAAGATTTAAATCCTATGAGGTGTTAGTAAAAATTAATATCTAATGTCCCAGCAGTCCATCATCTAAATAAGTTGGGGACAATAATGACTCACAAAGCTAGGTTGTCTCCTACTGACTTTTAAAGAAAGAAAATGAGCTCAACAGTTCACAGGTGAGTGAGTAATCAACCTCATTCAATAGCAATACTCCAATTTGCTAACCACTGCTACTTGGAAAATTCTTTACCTACTATGCATCAGAAATAAAAATGTTATTATATGTTGTATAGAATACCATAGCTCCTTTGTGCTGAAAGCTTTACCTGTTCCCCAAACCATTCCCTACAGGCAATACAGTACCTGTAAGTCTCTCTAATGTTGCTTTTGGCAACATGGAACTTAGAAAGTTAAAACTAAGACTGTGAGAGCAAAGCATGCTATGAAATGGTCATAATGCATATAATTAAGTTGACCTCCTGTTGAGTGAGGTGGCTTCTAAAAATCTTGTTTTGGGTGTTACAAGTCATTTTGGAGTGGAGACATTCAGAAATCATTAATATTTTAAATATTCTCGACCCTGAATCTTCTGGAGAAGTCACTGACCTAGTTCAGTTTGGTTTTTCAGCTACTCCAATAAGTTTTGCTCAGAAAGTAACTGAATGGAAAAAGCTCTTCCCAGATCTAATGAGAGGGAATAGAGAGGGTGTGAATCCTACTTTTAAGGGGTTATGGTCATCCACGAGCTCTACCACTTGCCCCTAGAGGAGAAGGACACAAAAAATCTTGCAAACTCTGCACCCACAGACAGGAAGCAGAAACCTGAGTCTGTTCCTCAACACCCTTCTGCTGGGTAACACTGCTTTGATTGTGTCTTCTTTAATATTGGTCATCAATTAGAATTTAGCAGGTTTTAAGACTTACCACAGTGTAATTATAAACAGAAAATGGATCCTAGAAGAATCCTTAAGTAGCATCCAAATCTCAAGTGAAAATTACAATTATTCTTTGTCTATATTAAGCTTATTCCTTAAATCTGACTTTTTGTTTGTTTTTCTTCTGGATACTATGATTATCTTGACTAAGTATGCAATTCTGTGCTTTCATTTGATTTTTTTTTTCTGTGCTTTGAACTTACTGGGAGGGGGAAAAGAATATTGGCATCTACAAAGCAATTGACGGTGCAGCCTGATCATTTGCTAAGCATTATTAAAAGCTCCCTGAAATTACTCCAGTGCATTGCCCTTTACAAGCCATCGGCCATCAATTCAGACCGTCAAATGCAATTACCAGCACTCTTCCTGAAGCTACTTCCAAGCCATTAGTCTGATCGAAAAGCTGAGTCTTTTTGTTTCCCAGGTGCATGCAAATATACCATACCAGTGCTTCTGTGTTTATGTGGTGATTCATTACACTTCTGAATAGCATTTATGGTGTTAAATCTCCAAGACAAGTCAGAATTTGTTAAATTTTCAGAAATCATCCTTATTTAAGGAAACTTTTTCAAAGATATGCTCACATGTACATCTTTCTTCTATGTACATCTCTCTGTTATGTATTTCAAATGTACTTGTTCTGCTAGTATGTACAAAAGAGATTTACTGGCAGTTGCTTGGAAAAGTACAATTAGACTGGAATCAAACCATGCTGCCAGTATCTACCAAATGTCCTTCTTTTATGGAGTATATTGTGACTACTTTTGCACTTCTGTCTGACCAGGAGCGGATGAGATGAATCCCAAATAACATTCATCCAGGGCGATATGAGAAATATTTTGTAGAGAAGTTGTAAACACTTTATATTTGCCACACATTGATTCTGGGAAATGAAACTCGACACGTATGACTTTCTGCACAGAATTATAATTAAATCTAGATGTTGACTTTCTTTCCAGACCAGCCTTCACTCCAAGAACACACAAAATTACAAACACAAACAGCTCACACAGGAATATCAACAAGTATTGAGCTGAGGTAGTCAGGACTGGCCACTGAACATAAAATATGTTTTCTGGTTCCTTAGTTATCAAGCTAGTTACTCACTGGAACAGTCTCACCAGGGACATGGTAGAGTCCCTGTCACTGGAGGTTTTCAAGATGTGATTGGACAGGGTGCTAGATAATCTCAGTAGGTTCCCTTTCCCACAAAAGGTTGGACCAGATGATCTTTCGAGATCCCTTCCAACCTGGGCTATTCTATGAAGCAATCTCTACGTGCTGAGATTTCTCAGCACAAGCCATTTTGAGTCTGCTAGGAAAAAAAAAATAGAGAAGGACAGGTTGTCTTTACATGGTCCTCCCTCTTCAAGAGTGGTAATGAAATACCACATCTATGCTCCTCCCTCTCACAGTTGTTTGGAATCAAAATGGCCATTATCAGCACAGCTTCAGGGCAGATCAGAGCACTCTATTCTTCAAAAAGTATATTTCATTTAATCACACAATTTATCTATATTTCAGATGCACACACATTTATCAGATTGTTAGAGCTTGTATTTCTTCATCATCCTGTATCTAACAGGAGCAATGAGCAATCCTGCTGTACTCATGGTCCAGAGTCAAAAAGATGATCCTTGGGAAACCTTGACCTGTGTGCTGCTATCTAGATGCTGACGTATGAATACATGACTTTGAAGAGTGGAGTATTACAATTACCATGGAAACTGTTTAAGCCCATCGCTTCTAAAGTCATGGAGGTATGGATTTAGGTGCCTGACTTGGCTACCCAGGCTTGTAAATGCCACTGGATGACTCTCCAGCATGCACTGACAGACACATTCATAAAGTGTGTGTGTGTGGGGAAGGCTAAACAACCCCCACCTGCTTAGTTTCCTCTTGACTAAAAATGTAGGAAACAACATTTCATGAATATTCTTACAGAAATTCAGCTCTCAGCCATGTTACCATCTCCTCCTATAATATAATTGAGCGAATGACCAACTTTTCATTTATTTGTGTGGGCAATGTCTTTCATGTGGTTTTTCATTCTATAATTGGAACATAATATGCCAAGATTATTTATTTTCACCTGATTGAGAAACCAGAACAAATCCTCACAAAATGAAGAGGTCCTGTAACAACAACAGCAGAAGAAATCATTATAAATGCAAGACAGCAAGATAGACAGGTAACTAGAAGATGCACCATTCCCTGCAAATAATTTATAACAAATCATTTATTTATCCAATTTCACTGGATTTTCTGCTCACAATGTTAGCAAGATCCCACAGTCCTAGAATTGACTCTTCACTTGAAATTATTCATGATTTTTCCCCTTTAAAGATAAAAAGGTTTCTCTTCTCCTTTCTTTTTCAAAAAGTTTTTTACCAGGTTTGAAAATGATGTAGAATTAGATTTAAACTAGACAATTCTATTTGAGCTTTAGAGTGTTGAAAACTTATCTAGATCTTAATTTTGTGGCATAATTATTCTTAACTGTATTTTTTTAAGGATACTTTTCCAAGCTATATGCTTCAGTAATCCTATGTAAGTATTTAAGATTTACTCCACTCTGATTTTAAGCAAATCAGATATCTAAGTAGCACATATATCTAAGTCATGGTAAAAATATTGATCACTGGGTATCTTCTGTATTTGCTTCTCAATTTAAAGTTCTGCTTTTATTCCTCTCCTCTCTACTCGTTAGTTTACACTGCCACAGCCCACATCCTATGTACCTGTGGGCACAGTGAGTCACTTACAGAGCAATCTCTTTGCCTTCACTTCCAAGCGTGGCTTCCCCTGGGCTGGCTGAGCTCTAGCTCCAGGGTACCAGCAGAACCTTCTTCCAGCATGGTCAAAGGTGTTTGTGAGATGCACCCTCAGCTTTTAACAACACAGTTGGAAATAACCATCTCACTCAAACACAAAGTTGAAAGGCAGAGACATTTTTCCCTGTTACTGAGGCCTTTTGCATCTGTTTTGACCAGAAGCTTCTCTTCTTTAGTGAATTCCTTTTCTACTGAGAATAACCATTGCTACTGTATGCAAACTTTTCCTTGCACAAAGGAATGCCTCTGAGAAGCCCAACAGCAGGGTGTCTTCCATTCTGTTCTACAGCACAGACATTTTCCTAAAATGCAGTATTTCAAACAAGCATGAATTGCTCTAGGCATCATTTGGAAGGACTGTGGACATTAACTGCAGGGAGTGCAGTTCAATGCTGCTATTCTCACATCGGGACATAGTGTCATATTTGGGCAGTGTATCACAGGTGTCTAAATCAAGTAGAAGACCTGCTTCTCTTCAGCTGACTGCACGGAGAGCCACGTTTCACCAGCCATGTATTGGTAACTTTCAGCTGCTTAATGTCAGTACCTAACTTACATGCTAGTAGTTACAACACCTGAATTAGGCGTTAGCATACGACAGTATGAATATGGAATCCTGAAATTTCGTATTTAAGAACTCACTTATTTAAACACATCCCTTTGTGTGAGCAGCTATCACAGCTGGATGGTGTCAGGGAGCACAAAATAGGCAATGCAGAGCCTGAAAAAAAAGGATCTTATGCGCCAAAGGTTATCCTGAGGGCTATGCAGCAAAAAATGACAAGGGCTGAGGACCTTTAGCAAATGCTTAATCAGTAATTTCTTTTGTGAAGCAGTGTTAAAAGTTGTTGCAATATTAATAATTCTAGTTCCCCAACAATAGAATATCTTTAATCATGCCTGTGGCATAAAATACTACTTTTAACATTTGACTTTCCTTCAGTATTAGAATACATACTAAATAACATAAAATTCATTCTATATTGCAATAAATATAAAGGGCACAAAACCATACATATCAGCCATCTTGTCCATTCAGATAACAGACAGCATATTCAGAATGTTTTCTTATGTGGTTTTTCATTTTTTTAATCTGCTCTCAGTGCTTCCCTTTTTCTACTGCATATACTAAGCTACATGTATTTTACAAAATACATATTTGCCAAACATAATGTCTTTTCCTCAGAAAGGCTGCTCATAAAGAGAACGTGCATGCAACACATATTAAATTGACATA
>NW_008825113.1:4492648-4494748 GCF_000699105.1 Pygoscelis adeliae
TTTTACAGTCCTCCATAATTCTTTTCAGTTACTATGTACCAAGATGATATAGGTTTATAAATAAACCAACCATTGCTACAACAATTAAAACACACAAGGACCACATTTTTTAGAACTGGTACCCAAAAATCACTTATTTTTGTGTCATCAAAGGACTGTCAAGTAGGACAACTGTTTTAAAAGCTGTATCCTGAAAAGCAGCATCAAAGAAATATAGCATAGCTTGCTTTTACCTCCTGCCAAAAATACTATCATATTCCAAGTAAATTAACTTGCAGCCAGAGATTACAAATCTCAGAAAAAATCCACAGTCTTAGCACTGCAAATAGTTAAGCAGGAATATATAAGAAATGTGATACTGTGGGAATTTTAGAAGTTTAATATTTTAATTAGAGAAGGATTAATTTTTGGTACAAGTATTTCTGAAGCCATTGCACTGGTAGGAAGACTGAAGTATTAACGTGGCACAACTAGACAATCAATTTCACTATTGAGACTAAAAACAAATAAGTTAATGGATTACATTTTGCAAAAGGATCAAGCTAGTATTTATATTGTTTTAATACTACATGTGCATAGCAATGTCGTATTTCCATCCATATAAGAATTTATGGGGAAATGGAAGGATTTGCTCTTTCAGTGCTTAACAGCTGGAATGATCTTCCTGTGGTTTTAAAACCAAAGGCTGTAGTATTTAGCTTAGAGTAGTTCTAAACTTTACACCTTTTCTACCATTTTGTTACATGTCAGCTGATATTTTCCTCCACAGTGAGTCTTCAAACTACTAGTATAGTTCTGAAATGTTATTAAAACCAAATTTTCTTTTATACAGAAGGATTTATACCACAGGGCACCTCAAGCTATGCTGAGAATATGCAGCAGGGGCATGCTATTTTACACTTCAAGGTCCTAACTGAGCTTCTTTTCCAAGGAAAGACCACTGGGGGCAAGTGGAAGGTGAACAATTACAGGCACTTGGGTATCACCTTGATTTGGAGTCAGTGCCACCAGGGTGTGCACCTGGACACAGGAGCTCAGAAACATTCTTGTCATCACACAGTTTAGACATAACCTGAGAGTGTTTTCAAAAGCCAACACAATACAGATAGCTGAATTTCAGCAATAAGCTGCAATAAACTAATCCCTGTGTGAGCCACAGACTGGAAGAGCTACCTTGTGTGCGCCTGTGCATGGCCGTGAGGTCTTCATGCAATGCAGATGAGATGTCTGCATAAAAACACTACTGAAGCATTTCATTTCTACATAAACCTAATCAGCCATTTACCTTTCAAAACTTTTGCTATCTTAAGAAAAATCTTTCTTTCCAAGCCCAACTTTGGCATTACAAGGAAAAGTCAGAAGAATTTGAGATGTGTGAGATGCATAAAACCTAAATCCATGAGAGTCCTATAGCAGAGCTCACCGATACACGGAGACAGTACTGTTCAGCCCAGAGCTGCCTAAAAAGTGAGGTGACTGGGAAAAAAGTTTCACAGCAGCCCAGACACAGCAATGGGAAAGCATCAAGCTATATATGTATACGGTCTTCTAAGGGAAAACACCACGACCCTAAGGATTCCCTAAGGACAAGAGTGGCACTTCTCCATAGCTGTGTGGTGGTGTGAAAGTGGCTCTGGTTGTTATGTTTTGGTACAGGGTTCAAACACCTGAACCAAGTGTAAGAGCTCGGGCTTCAACTGAAGATCCTGAGAGAGTCAGGAGAAATATAGGAACCAGACTGTTCACTGCTGTGAAATGGAGGGTAACTCTGGATATGTACACAATGAAATTTAGATTGTTAGGCAACTTCATGGGTGAAAAATTAGGGATCTTGCACAGGTAATGTAACTACAGAATCAATCGAGGCAACTTTGCTCTACTTTCATTTTAGTCACCAAAATGTCTAAAAAGAAATCGGGATGGCAAAGGTTTGCGGGGGGGTGGTGGTGGTGGTATTTTTTTTTATTTGTCTAAGGCCTTGACAAAAATACAACTTGCTGGCTTGAAATACATACATATAAGTTGCATGTTTCATATTTAAGGGACATCAGAGGTATATTTCAGAGGTGGGTCTGAAACACAAAACAAATAAATGATTTC
>NW_008825113.1:4494767-4510705 GCF_000699105.1 Pygoscelis adeliae
GTCCATCTGCCTAGTCTACTGCATGTAAAAGTAAGTATTACCTATATTCTAAGATATCTGGACTTCCACTCCCTTTGAACTAGTAGCTGCATAATTTTGCTGAACATGGAGGTGAAGTTTTGCTGAATGGTTAAGGATTTTAAATTAGACTCAGCATATGTGAACACAGTAGGTGGTTGGCTTGTGTACAAGAGCTCAATTGCATGCTGCCCAAAGCACAGAAAAAGCAAACTCTTGACTACATGCATGCCAGTTTAGGCAAATATATATATGTGTGTGTGTGTGTCTGTGTGTGTGTATAAAAATAATATAGTCCTGAGGTCTTTTCTGCTCTAGCTAAGCTCCCCCTTTCCTCCAATGTGAGTTCTACCACAAAGAGGACTTTGGGATTTACTCATTTGAAATTAAGTCATTCACTGTGTTGTAAGACACCCTAAAGAGGGTTGCTTTATTAGGCTATTTATACTATCTGAGAGTGTAAAGCTGCATAGCTTGCTTTCTTGCACAACACATTTTTTTCATACTTTTAGGTTCATACCACATTTCCATGATGAAAACAAGTCCTCTAAGCATGTACGAGGCTACACGAGACTGCATCTACTTAAATGTAACCCTGTACATGGCATTCCCTGTAATCTCATTCATAATTCTAGCTGACATAACTAGTGTTCCTAGGTTGATGTATTTCTGATTAATGAGGCATTAGTTCTATATCAGGTAGCAATTTCAGAATAGTCTATTTCCAATGAGTTATGAATATGACTCGATTATTACCATTTGACCTACTCTTGTGTTGAGATGATTTGTGGCTGCATTTTCCCAGAGGACCAACCAAATGCCATTGCCTTGAAATACCACTGTTATGTTCTAGTAATTAAATGAAGATAAAAAAAATATTGCATGGTAGGCATGGAATCTGTACATGGTATTCGGCTATCTGAAATATTTGTACACTTACTTACAATAGAATTTTCTTAACATGAATGAAAATGAGCTACATACAAATTCTGCAAGTGTTGACCTAATACAAAACACAGCTACTTCTATCTTCCAGACATCTGAAAAGATCAAGTTCTCTCCCTTACCCCATTTACACCAGCCTCATGGCATTTAAAGAATAATGCAGTCATCAGGCACAGTCAACATGGGTTCACAAAGGGAAAGTCCTGTTTAACTAATTTGATATCCTTCTATGATAGAGTTGCCCGCCTAGTGGATGAAGGGAAGGCGGTGGATGTAGTTTTTTTGGATTTTAGTAAGGCTTTTGATACTGTCCCTCACAGCATCCTTCTGGATAAGTTGTCTAGCTGTAAGATGAGCAGGTTCATAGTGCACTGGGTGAAGAACTGGCTGAAGGGCAGAGCTCAAAGGGTTCTAGTGAATGGGGCTACATCTGGCTGGCGACTGGCCACCAGCAGTGTTCCCAAGGGTTCAATTCTAGGGCCAGTGCTGTTCCATATATTTATCAATTATCTGGATGCAGGAATTGAATGCACCATTAGCAAGTTTGCTGATGACACCAAACTGGGAGGTGCTGTTGACTCTTTTGAGGGACAAGAGGCCTTGCAGAGGGATCTAGATAGGTTGGAGCATTGGGCAATGATTAATGGGACGAAATTTAACAAGTCCAAATGCCGGATTCTGCACCTAGGATGGAGTAATGCCAGGCACAAGTATAAACTGGGAGAGGAGTGGCTGGGGAGCAGCCCTGTGGAAAGGGATCTGGGGGGGGTGGTTGGGGCAGCCAAGAGGGCAAACCGCACCCTGGGGTGCATCAAACACAGCATAACCGGCGGGTCAAAAGCGGTGATTATCCCGCTGTATTCAGCGTTGGTGCGGCCTCCCCTGGAGTACTGTGTGCGGTTCTGGGCCCCTCAATTTAAGAAGGATGTGAAGGTCCTTGAATGCATCCAGAAGAGGGCAACAAAGCTGGTGAAGGGGCTGGAAGGAATGTCCTGTGAGGAGCGGCTAAGGGCTTTGAGCTTGTCTAGTTTGGAGAAAAGGAGGCTGAGGGGCGACCTCATTGCTCTCTACAGCTTCCTGAGGAGGGGACGTGGGAAGGGAGGTGCTGATCTTTTCTCCCTGGTATCCAGCGACAGGATACATGGGAACAGTTCAAAGCTGCATCAGGGGAGGTTCAGACTGGACATCAGGAAACATTTCTTTACTTCTAGGGTCAAACACTGGAACAGGCTTCCTAGAGAGGTGGTCGATGCCCCAAGCCTGTCAGTGTTTAAGAGGCATTTGGACAATGCCCTTAATAACATGTTTTAACTTTTGGTCAGCCCTGAATTGGTCAGGCAGTTGGACTAGATGATCGTTGTAGGGCACTTCCAGCAGAAATAATCTATTCTATTCTAAGTCTATGAAATGACCAAACCCCAATGTAATTTTTTTTTTTTAAAAAGCAACATAACCCTTTAACCTTTAAATGGCAATCAGACACAGATAATTTATCATCCTGAGACCAACTAAACACATTCCAATTGTCCCAAACTATAACTTTGCTGATAAAGTCTCTGATAAAGGTTGAAATGAGCAACAATGTTCTTATCTACACCCTGGGAAGGAGTTCTTTCAGCATATCCCATTTCTTGCTAGCTGTGACATAAACTAGTTGCCATGATTTTAAATTTACGTTTGTCATCCTTATGGCTTTCTGTTTTTTCTGATGATAAGGTGAATGGATTTGTTATTATTTATTTATTATATAACAACAAAATTAACATTATTATCCCTTAAGCAGATATTCAGAATTATATAGGCTTGAAAAGCACAGAAATAGAAGTCTTGCATGATTTGGTCAATTAATGAGGTGACCAAGCAGTAATACTAATAGTAATCTTGAATTTTTTGTATAATACCAAAGTGATAACATTGTGAAAAATAATAGTTGCACATACATTGCCATATGACATCTGTAAAAAGTAAGCAATTCTCCTTTTAAAAACAACAACAGAAATGAAGGACATCCTTATTTAAAATTCTCTTTGCCCTGTGACTTGCTGTGCAACTTGTCACACTTTGTTCAGACTCATCTTTTTCAAAACGGTATCAGAATTTGAGTGCTAACTTGGATGCTACTTAACTTCCCTTTCCAACCAGTTTGTTTACTCCACAACAAAAGGCCATTCTTTTCGAAAGGCTTCTTCTATTGACCACTTTGTTTATTCAGAAGCAGAAGGGCATCAAAGTGAAACGTGCCAACCCAACTTCAGGAAAAATCAAAAAGTGAACCTGCAAGCTAGAAAGAAACACCACCAGACAGAGCAGGGAAACCATAATGCCAATTTAAATTCAAAAGTCCGCAGGGGCAGAGCACATCTTTTCAAATTTGTATGTGACAAGGGGGTCCTGATCTGTGAGTGGAACTTCCTGATGCCCTGCAAATCACTGTCTTCACTGCATAGGACTTTCCAGTCCTTTGCAGACTAGGGAGAGCTCTGTGTGGTTAGAAGGTGGTGGAGGAAAATCATACACGTGATGCCGGCCTGCAGGTCAATGGCAGAGAGTGGCTTGCATCCTCTGGATTTCCAGTCTAAAATTCTCCTCCCTAGGTGACTTCCTGTACTTATTTCACTGCACTTGTATAAAGTCTTTGTTAAACCTGCAACATCAAGTAGTGCAATAAGAAGATAACTGCAGCATGTGCTCTCCAATAAATGCAGTTAGCCTAACCTAAAGCCAGGCTACTTTCCACAAACACATAGACAAGTACTTTTTCTTTTTGTAGCAAGGACCGTGCAGTTTCACGCGCATTTAACAGTTTTGCTTCATGTGCTCTGAAGGACTGGCTCTAACTTTTTTGTATATATTAAAATACAGGAACTAGATGCAGGCTCCTACTCATCACCTGCACTGGCCGTGTCCTAAGCAAAATGTCACCACTTTCGGATGGGGAGCATACCCTGAGGGCAGCCAAGCACACCACCAAAAATAGGGAAATGGGGAAAGTGATAAGCTTCGGCATGAGACAAGGCGATGAGTAAGGAGTGCTGTCATTTAATAAGGTCTCTTCTCAGTAATTACAGCAACACAATTTGATCAGCAAGGACTAAGTATCTTCATCTGAAAGGGGTCGGATGAAATTAGTGCTGATGTAATAAGTACCATTTGTCACTATCAGGGAGAGAGGTGTTGACATGTTCCTGCCGTTGCTGTGGCAACGCGGCAGCACTGTTTCTCCTGGTGTGGGCTTCAACTACGGCAAGTTACACAAGTCTGGGAGGCAGAGGATGCTCCGCCAAGGTAACCTTCTTCCCCAACTTGGGTTGCGCAGGATCGCCTAACTATACCGATGCTGAGATTCCTGGGGCTCGATTTGGTGTGGTGGACTGGACTGTGATGGTCAGCTCAGGTGTGCCATTCCCCAGGCTCAAGCCTGCCTCGGTTTCCCTGTTATCAGGGACCTCGAAGCCACATCCTCGGGGACGCTCCCTCCAGATCACGCTGTCTCTGGCACCTTACTGCCAGCCCTTTTGCAGCTGGCTTCCACGCAGGCCCTGCGGCAGGCAGGAAGTTCCTGCATTTTCTGGTTATTTTGACAGCATCCCTGCACACCTGCTGGGTTGGCCACTTTCTCTCACACAACCTTAACACAAGATCTAGAAGATCTGAAGGCTTCATTTTGGCCAAACTAGACCTGAAAGGTGTCCTTCCCAGACGACAGCTTTCCACCAGGCAGTCCCATAAAGGAAATTTTCATTTTAAACAGAAGCACAGTTCTCTCTGACAGTAAAACTCCAGTCACATGCAGCAAGGTTATTCACAGGTAGATTACATATTGTTACAATATTTTCCACGGACACATTCCATGATGTGAAATAAAAAGGCAAGATTTGCTCCCAGCAGAGTAAAATACTAAGTGTGAAATACCACATGAAAGAAAAAGATTCTCTTGATCAGATACTCGTAATCAACGCACATAGCCAAAACGCGATCTTAATTACTATCAATGGGTGGAAGTTTCCTGAACGTTAAATTACTTGCAGCAATTACAAACTACTGAGTAACCTGTTTACAGCTTCCTGAAATTATCATCACATAATTTGGCAATCTGCCATATTTTATTTCATTAAAAACTTAATGTACCATAACATAATAGCCATAATAAAGCTGTCAAGGGCCACTCATTGCTATTTACTTAGATATCATCTGTTTATTATCTCTCAAAAACAACATCCAAACAGAAAGGAAACCTGGAGACTAACAGGTCACATAAGAAACAGGGACTATGAAGAGCTCCCTCTTTCTGCTGTACAGCCCCAAAATCCATATCTATCCCATTTGTCTCACAGTCAAAATTATGCACAGAAAATACCTAATAACCTGTTTTTGAACACCTAAACTGCTTGCTAAAGTATGATGCATTTAGATGGGACAAAATACAACTTGCCAGAACCCAGTAATAATTACTAGCATCTTACACTATATATAACATTAACAACGCCAATGAATTCTATCATGATTTTCAAGCTACCATCTGGAAGAAATGCTTCTTCTGCTAGGATACCTTTAAAATTAAATATTGAAGCATTTGAAGAAATTGTAGTAGCTGGAACTGACACAAAATCAAAAAATTAGTGACTGTCACAAAATGCAAAGCTTTTGGATGACTAGTTAATCCCTCCAACTAGAGCCCCACAGCATCAGCCAAAATGGGGTGAGGTTGTAGCTGTGCTCTTAGCAGGCACTGCTTTCTCAGAGGTTTCATCATTCAGATGAAGTGTAGGTCTAGAACACAAGTATTTAAGAGTCATCTATAAACCCAACAGTTCTACTTACAGCAGAAGTGTTGATTTTCTTCAACAGCTACCTGTTCAAGTACTGACATGCACCACGCCTCCTTAAGTTTTGAAGCAGATGAAGTGCTAAGAGATGCAGGCTTTTGGAAGAAACAAGTGCGTATTGCTACGTACAGGTGTAGGTGGAACAACAGTACCGATGACAACAGTATTAGATGTGAGTAGCAAGACAACAGCACTAACAGAGCTGAGATACTAGCAAAAAACCCACACCCTGGCACTGAGTGGATTTAGTGCACTAATCTCCCCTGTGTTACTGACAAATGCTGAAGTAGTTTAACATACTTATATGTATATTAAAAATAGACTTACTGAGTAGCACATTAGTAATTTTGCCCACTTGGGATTTTTTTTTTTGTTTGGCTTATATATCAAGAAAATAGATAAAATTACTTTATGTTTTTGTGCATCACTAAGTTATTGAAATCACAATGACAGAGCATTTTATTTGCAAAACATTCAATGACAATTTCACAAATGGGGCAAATAAACCAAGACACAATGCATTAAGTTTTCAAGTAGAGAAGGATAAATTAACACTGTGTTTCAGTGCTCACAGACAGCTAAAAGAAGCATTAGTTGATATTGTTTAGGTAATTCACAGTTTTAATCTTCGAGCTTTCAAGTAAGGGAAGAACTGCTGGATATACTCTATTTACAGGCAGTATTTCTCTGAGATTTAGATTAATGCATCAAATGGAAGACAATCAACACGTATATATGTACTGAAGAAATCTGAAGGGAACCTGTAGTAAAATAAAACCCTTGCAGAAAAAAAAAAAAGGATTTTTCATTAAAACAATTCTGCTGACATCATTTTACCCCTGGGTTGGACATTAACCATAAGTGTGATTTACAATGAACATTTCTTCTGGTTACAAGTGCTGCATAGCTACTCTAGTACACATTTCCAAGGGTAAGCAGGCAAACTAGTACATTTTTCTCAGTTTCAGGCTAGGATCAACTGCTTATGCCATGCCATGTTTAACATGGAATATTAGCTAAAAATGAAAGGCAAATATTAATTTGACTTTCAAATTCATATCCAGATATATCCTCTCAGACTAAAACCGTTACAACAGTTATACCAAAACCTCCATGTTATTTCACATACACTGTCAGATCCACCAATCATTTCTCAGAACACATGTGCAGGTTTTCCCACTTTGCCTTTAGGTGCAACTGGAAAGTGCAAAGGAAGGGGGAGGAGCAGAGGCTGTTATCCTCTATTTGAAACACCCCACAGAGAGACTGCACAACTAGCAGTGGCAAAAATCAAGACTTTTAAGTCCTACACCTGAATTAGGGAACAAAATCTGAAAAGTAAAGATTGTGTTTTATGCTAAGACGTAGGCTAAAATGAGGGTACAAGGGACCTTAAATCCCAGCTCTCAACCAGACTCACTGGCGTAATTGGAACAACCCTAGTCCAGTCTAATGGGTTTGAAATAAGAAAATTTGTCTAGTTACGCTAGTGGGAATTAGACAATGATGCTACTTTATCACAGCTGAATCTAGTCATTAGCTTACAGTTTTGACCGAAAATACAACGTGTCAAACCTGAAACTTAACTGACTCATATTAGAGGCTTGAATTCTGTCATTTCTTTTATCTTGTTCCCTCTTCTGCCTAAATGGACCCATTGTGGTCAATCTGTTGCTGCACCTATAAAACGTATCTTTACTTGATCTCTACATCTGGTGAAAAAGGTTTTCTGCTTACTATGAGTGTGTCTGCACCACTCAGTGTTCTGCCATGTACCTGAACTAATCCAGATGTTGGAAAGAGTACTGAGCAAAAGAAGGATGGTAAATTAGTCTCGGTCAAGTGCCAAGCTCAGAAGGCTATAACGCTTCCAGTATCTGGACAAGCTCACCCATCCCCATACATCACTGAACTGGGCAATGTAGACTCCCCCTTACAAGCTGTGATGTTAGCAGTATTACTAGTGGCAGATCATCCAGAGAGCTGGCACTGGACTCCATGCGTTCTTCATGTGTCATTCACTACATCCATCAAAGACCTTCATGAAAGACGATTTACTAGCTGTGGGGGAAGGCATGCAGGCCTGCAAATGCCTGGCTGCCATCAGACATGCATGACAATTGCTGCCCCAACCTTAATTTCTCTGCTTTTTATTTATTATGGTAATGATGCCATGAATAACTGGGCTCCTTGATAGGTTTTCACCACAACACTTTTTCAAGATTTGATTATTTTCAGCTAACTTTTTTTTTTTTTAACAAATGATTTGTAACCAACTTATTAAAATGCATCCTCAGAGACAGTTCAGGACGTCCTTCATGCTGCTATCATTAGAAGGGATGTGCTATCATTACTGCCTGAAATTTCTGAAAAGGCTTTAAAAAAACACCACAAAAGCACATCAACACTTATGAACATGCTTTGGCAATAATTTCAGCTTTTACAAAGGCTTAATTTAATTTGAAACTTGTACTTAAAGGGAAAAGGCTCAAAATAGTAGCTGCTCACAGCACAGCAGATGGTCCAGACAATAAAACAGGCAGAACTATTTGAGGAACGTGAGTTGTTCACTCATACAGATAGAGCCAGTTAGCAACTGTGCAATGAAAATGGTATTTCACTGGAATAAACTAATTTCTAAAACAAACTTCGAAAGCTTGATATAGATTAATATTTACCTTTTTTTCTGCCTTAAAAAAGGTGTTCTGAACCTGTCCAAATGGGCCATTTTTAAACAGAAATTTGTGTTTCAAAATGCTATTTCATGTTAAAATCTAAGATAACTCCAGTAATTTATTTAAATATTGTGTGGGGAAAACTTGGGATGACACACACACAAACCAACCCCGTGTAGATTCAGATATATATCCTATAGATATCTTATTACAGGATGAGAGAAGAAACTTTGAATTGTAGTGTTTCTAGGACATAAAAATTATTTCCTATTTCAAATGAATGTTTCATGTAGCCAAGGAAAAGGGGAAAATAATCATGACGAAGAGCAAAATACCTAATTGGAAAATCTTAGTTAAATATTGAAGTTACCTGATGTTACCTGAAGTTACCTAAGGCATGGACGTGTTGGACCGAGTCCAGAGGAGGGCCACGAAGATGATCAGAGGGCTGGAGCACCTCTCCTATGAAGACAGGCTGAGACAGTTGGGGTTGTTCAGCCTGGAGAAGAGAAGGCTCCAGGGAGACCTTATAGCATCCTTCCAGTACCTGAAGGGGGCCTACAAGAAAGCTGGAGAGGGACTTTTTACAAGGACATGTAGTGATAGGACAAGGGGTAATGGCTTTAAACTGAAAGAGGGTAGATTTAGATTAGCTAGAAGGAAGAAATTCTTCACTATTGAGGGTGGTGAGGCACTGGCACAGGTTGCCCAGAGAAGTTGTGGATGCCCCATCCCTGGAAGTGTTCAAGGCCAGGTTGGAGGGGACTTTGAGCAACCTGGTCTAGTGGAAGGTATCCCTGCCCATGGCAGGGGGGTTTGAACTAGGTGATCTCTAAGCTCTCTTCCAACCCAAACCATTCTATGATTCTAAGTGACATCTTAAATTTGCAATAGCTGTAGAGTTTACTTATTAAATAATGATATAATCTACATGTATCATGTTTCCAACTCTTTCCATTACTTCAACTAATAATTTCTCTCTTGAACATTTATCATGTTCTCTCTTGCAGTTAAAGTAAAGAAAATGTGTTATTTAACCCGAAATACTTTTGGTCATCTTACAGTACACTTTCATTCAGTTCACACAACAGTTCTTTAAAGATTATTCAGAAGAAAGTGGAAGTTGAAGGGACTTTCTTGTGTAACCCATCACTGGCTTCTGTTTTAGTAAGAAAACACAACATATAATCTTTTTTATAGACCGAGGAAGCACCATACAGATCTCTCACATCCACACTGCTTTCTCTTGAAAGGCTGTTTCAGAACTTTGCTTCTGCTGATGCCTTGAAGATTTCTTCCAGTTTCCAGGCTAAATGTGTTTGGGATCAATTTATATTGATGCTTTCCTTTAGCTTAAACACCTTTTCACCCTCCCTGACGTTTTCACGTTACTCTCTTTAGAGAAGGCAATGGTATTTCTCCTTTCCCTTACATATTTATTCTAATTAATTAAACCAACCTCACTCTTTTAGCATTGTTTCCTAAGAAATTTTCTTCACCTGTAAGTCCTGTCAGCAGGCCTTCTCTACACTTATGCCAATGTGAATTTATCTCTGTTGATGACCAGCCATGAAGAAAATACTCCAAATGAAATTGTACATTGCTTTGCATAACAATACTAATGCTTCCATCTCTCTTTTGAAAATACAACCTCTATTGACTTTCTGGATGTCTAGCAACCTAGGCTGTCTGATGTCTGGAGTTACCCCTTATGGAGTTGAATGGCCTTGTCCCGTCAGAATTGGGATTACTAGCCTAGAAATTATCTTCACTTCTCCTCTCTAATGACTGCCCGTTAGTCACTGAAAAGTATTTTTACTCCTTCTGTAGGTCCAAATCCTGTGACACAGAAATCACTGATTTCCATGGCTTTTCCATGGAAAATCCACTGATTTTCCAAAGGAAACTTCAGAGTTCCATGGCTCCTAAGCTTTGGCTAGTGGTTAAAACACACAATGATTCTTGCTGTTAATGAGAAAGCAATCACCAGGACAAAGAATTTCAGTGCTTCCACATTAACAGCTACCATTATATGCTAATCACATTTCAATTGCTAACCAGCCACTACAAAAAAAAGAACAGGCTGCAAAAGCAGAAAATAAAATTCATGGAGCGGAAGTTTCAATTTATCTCTTCCTTCATGTTTAATTTCAATTAGTTACTATCTGACCTGCATCTGTGTGAAATACATTAGGTTACAGAAGGCTCAGAGCCCTTGGGTCAGGTAATTCTATAAAAAATTAGTCTGAGAAATATTTCATTTTTCCGCAAGCCTAGGCCAAAACTTTGGATTTTCACACCCCTAATCAGGTTTGGGATGGGTTCAAAAATTTGTCTACCCTATTGCTCTCAGTTTAAGTCTTCCAAATTTACCTATGTCTAACGTGTGTTTGTTATCTCAGCTATACGACCAAATCAATGCCACTGCGTATCTTCCAGATCTGAGCCAAGGTGGTGAAGCAGAGGCTTTTTAACTCTGGCACAGTACCAGTGTAACTCAGCTGTGCAATTCACAGCAGTAAGGTAAGGACCAGAAATTCACCTCTCTGTACTTTGGAAAGCCAGTGAAACCCTCTCTTCCCAAGTAATCCTATAGGAGAAAGAAGTTTTCAGGAGAACAAAGCAAAACAAAAAATAAAACAGCAACCCCGTCCTTTCTACCCAGTTGGAAATTATTTCTACCCAAATGCAGATTGTATATATCTGAACACTTGAAAGCTCCTCTGGCCCACAGAAGGCCTTGGAAAGGTTTTTCATTTCATGCACATCCATCCTGTTAGCAAGCTCAGAAACCTTCTTTCTGTTTAAGTGCAGAGCAAGAAATAGTGAAGAATAGTAATTAGTGGAAAGGCATGTGGGGAGCAAAGTCCTCTGGTCCCTCAGGAGAGGGAAAAAGCACTTCAGGGCAAAGGAGCCTGCAGGAGGAGGCTGGAGGAAGGTGGTGGAGGGCAGAGGTTAACCTCATTGTAGGTACTGAGGGCATGTGACCTGTGGGTTCCTCATTGCCAACTACCTTAAAGCAAAGAGTAATAGAATAACAGATATTCTATGGGAAACAGGAACAGATTGGTAAAAGGGAATCCCAATCAGTACATTTCTCTACCTTTGACCCCTAATTTTGCATTTTGTTATATGCATTTAGTATGTCTTCTTCCAACAGAAGAGAGGTTTTCTAAGTCTCATTGCTTTTGCCAATACTGATTGAAAGACTTCACTTACACTAACAGTGTGTAAGTGTGATCTTTTATTTCAAATTTAAAGAATTTCCAGATCTAACTGCTGCAACAGTTAGTAGTGCTAAAAATCACTTTCAAAGATACTTGTTTGGAGAGAGACAGCAGTTGAGCTATGAACTTTTTGGTGTTTCTAAATGTTCTACAATCTTTCAAAATACAGCTTAGTAGAAAAAATGAAACTAAATCAACATAAAAAATACCAAAACCTGAAGTTATTTAAGTTATTTTGATATGAAAGCACGTCCTGTAAAAATACTGATGTCTTTATGAAGCATAGATACACCTCTGCCTTGTAACCTTCCCCGGCAATTGTCAGCAAATGGGCATCTCACTCAGTAATTAGGTGGGGTTTGAGTAAGTTTTCTAGCTTCTACAAAAGAAAAAGGAATTTTGCCCTCATCAGCAATGGGCACATTATGACCAAGCAACAAAACTACAGAAAACAATTTATCACATATATGACTAGGAGAGAAACATGTACTATCAGTCATCAGGAGCCAAGCCAGAGCCTAGGAGGGGATGCTCCCTTCATCTTTCATTGACAGGATGTTTTTTGCAAAACCAGCCTCACACTTTATTTACGTGTTACATTTCTATGGCATTTCCAGGTTCAATTGTGCTGGAAGAGGACATAAACAATTATCTCAGTCCCACATTAAAGAACTAACTATTTTTTAATTTCACTTGCAAGCTGTCCATGACTCTCTCTCTGATTTTTACTGGCATCTAGTGGTACAGTACTGTTTTTGTTAAAAATGCAGATTCTTTCCTGGTCAAAACAGGAATTGTCCAGTAATAAAATGCAGCTTCTGGACACTAGAGGGTTAAGAGAACTGGAGTTAAGCCTGAGTTTATAGGTCTGATGGTGTCACTAGGCAACAAGTAACTTGCTGCAGCCAGCTCTTTTCAATCTCCTTGCTTCCTGATGAAGCCTGGTCTGCAGGCTGGTTTCGACACAGTAATAAAAAAAGCATGTTTATTCCCTCCTCTTCTCACTTCCCACCAAAACCTAAACCAACAAAAACATAAAATCGAAGCCTGATACTGCAATTGCAGGTACACCACGCTGGAAGCAGTCAAAACCAGATAGCTTTTGTAAGGTGGGGACAATCGTGGAGCTCCTATCTTTTAGCCATGTTTCAAGAAAAGGGCTGTAGCTATAAGTCCAAGAGAAAAAGAGAAGGGGGAGGGAGAAAAGAAAGAAAATGTCATTTAACTATTTTGAGCAGTTTTGAGCTTGTAATTACAAAACAGTGCTTTTTCCAAAGACCCTTTAAAATACAATTCAAAGTACTTCATGTCTTTTTAAATTGGAAATTTAGTCATGCTATGTTTCTACATCTTGACTGATTGTCTTGCATTCTTGCCTGTCCTAAGGGATTAAAACATGAACCCGATTTAAACAGCTAATTCTGTACAGTTGTCTTGTAGACATATTCTTTTCAGTAACACAGAAATTCTAAAGACTTTGTAACAAACTGAAGCAAATCCCATGATAGATTGTTTTGCAAACCATTTGTTTAACTACACAAAACTTCCTACAAACAAGGAAAGAACAAATGACCCTTAAATTCCATGGGAATTTTGCAGAATTTGAATACAATGCAATAAAAATAAATCAGTGCTATGCAATCATCAAGGCATATTTTGTTTTCTCTATTTAAACAAAATAATGTCACATAAGTCTTTTATTTATGTGGTCTGAGAGATTACCTGCTCTTGCATTCAATACTTCCAGTTACCTTAAATCTGAATTCTGCTGTCATAAATTCTGCACCCCAGCATCTCTAAAATCCTAAAATTTTTGACAAGCTAAAGTATTCATTTTATTTGAAGACAGGTCCTTGTACAGTTGGTAAACCTAGTATCTCACAGCAAGTACAACAATATGAGCATATTGCATTACATTGTGAGAACAGCAGCCCTGTGTAGTTATGAATACACACAAGATGACCTGTGCCCTACCAGCTTGCAATTGCAGTGCATTTTCCCCAGAGGTAAAATTCAGACACACTAAAGCTAATTTGACACTTCATGTAAAACTAGTCACTCTGTTGTCCTGGCTGAGATACAGCATGATTCTCTTTGTTTTTTACAAAGCATATTATAGATTTAATTAATATGGCCACTCTCAGAATAGAGATTGAAAGCTATTTCCACTGAGGTCCTAATTCTGCCCACTGTTCAGTGTTTCCTGCAGGTTTTGCATTTCAGAGTAAGATCAGCACTGCTGGGTCTTTACTGCAAGAAGGTTTTCATTTTTGCAGACAATATGCCTTATTTCCTCCTTTGAAATAACTTTTTAGCCAGTCTGTTTTCATGCACACTGACTTTCAGGATTAAAGCCCTCCCTTCTTATGCTGCACAAGCAGTAAATTCTTAATCTTCATCTGCTCCATACAACAGATGCCCACGTGCTCACTACAGCCTAGATAAAGCCATAACAAAGCCATAACAAAGGAGTAAGGAAGCACCTGCCATGTTCAAGTAACACTAGGTTTGTGTTCGTGGAGCTGAAATTAATTTCAGCCACAAAGAAACATGTATTCCCAGTTTGATGATCTCTCTTTACAGCCAGAAAGCAAGTAATCAGGTTCACAGAGAATGAATAGATACACTAATTTAGTAATGAGGAGGTACACACCGCCCTCTGATCTCTTTTTAAAGTCAAGCAAGCCAAATCAGTATGTTCTAGATCATTCATCCACCTAAAAATCCTAGATAACTCCTTGAGCACTACCTAGAAAAGAAATCTAACCTTTCCTCAGAGGTGCAGTTTATAGTCAAGGAGCTTGCCTAATGCTGGAGGCGGGACACTGATTTTCACAGCAGCAGAAAGCCTTTCAGTGGCCAACAATAAATTTATGCCCAAGGAGAGCATATCATAAAAATACAATACTGTACAGCTACAATATTGTGAACTGGAGGTGCTAAAGCTGTGCTTTGCCAAGGAATGGTGACAACATCCCACATGCCCGCACTGGATGAAAAGGTACTTGCTCTAGCAAGGACTACATTGGAGACTGTGGAGACCCACTGTGTTTCAGTCTCAGCTGGTTCACCCCCACTTGGACCTCCAGTTCAGACAGCCATTAGGAAACCATAGAGTTAGCCTCAGGGTAAGTAATTTACAGTCATAACAACATCACCCTGTCAACAGCTAGGCTCTCAATTTTCCTCATAACATTCACTTACCCCATGAGAAAGAGAGATGCAACCCCTCACACCTCATATACTGACTGTATACAGCGTGCAAAAACTGTCCTGGTTTGAGGAAGGAACTAACCTTCTCAGACAGAAAGTTCATAGCATATGTGTAAACCTCTTATTGAGCACTTGTGCTTGCATAGCAAACGTTGCAAAGGAGGATGACAGCATTCTTTAACCACTTGCAACGTAAGACATCTGTGACTGTTCTTACGTATTATCACAGGGCTGACAACTTACCAAGTACAGTTTCACCCCTCTGTGTGAAGGAAGGATGGATCAGAGGAAGCGTGCCACAGGCCATTTCATTTCCCTCCCCAGCTCAATTAGGAAACAACTGTCCTTTCTTCTCAGCATGCTCCTTTTACCTTGTCTTACTTCTGAGTGATTTCCCCCCCATACCCCTTCCCTCTCCCACTTCAGCACTGGCTCTGAATGCTGATGAGACACTGTGTGTCACCCCAGGTAGTTACTTAGGTTCTTCAGGTATGACAAATACCTGACCCACAAACATTCAGGGACCAGTCAATCCTGTTATCTGAAACAGCCCCAGGTGCTATGTTGGTGCTGTCTGGATCACAAAAATCTACACGCATGCACGCAAACACAACCCTTGTGCAGATGGTGAGAAGGAACAAAACCAAAACCACAGTTTTTAATAGAACAAAGACTACGGAAAGATACTTGCTTTTGAAATGCAACATCTCTTGCTTGCTTCTCAGAAATCTACAGTAATTAAGGATAAATAACAACTTAAATGTATTTTGTTTTATTTGCAACATTGAAAGCTTCAATTTTCTTTCATTGAGGGGGAACAATGTGTTTCTTTCCAGTAGGAAGAAAATTGTTCTGTGATTATAATGACATCATGCTGCCTCTCACGGATTGTTGCAAGTCTAAGAGCTAAGGAAAGAGAAAGGGCACATGAAGTACAGCACAGCTTTTCAGCTGTTTCAGTAAAAATTCCTATACATATGCATGTACAAAAAGTAAGGAGTAAATGAACTTTTTTTTTTCTTTGACTCTCAACT
>NW_008825113.1:4510766-4511334 GCF_000699105.1 Pygoscelis adeliae
CCAAAACACTTACAAAAATTGAGACTGGAAGAAATGTATGTGATTTTTAGTTTGATTTTCCTCTGCAAAGTAGCAATAAGCCAAAACAAGAGTCCAAATACCTTTGGAGGAAAACGAAGATCACAATAATGTTCAAAATCTACAGTGTAATTTCAGCACCATATGTTTTGTCACATTTTATATTAAAAAGTATTTGATTGCTTACTGTGCAAGTTATGTTATAATGAGTAAGAACTGTCTTCATGTCACTTGTAGAATTGAAATACTAAAGTGACAAAGCATTAATTTGTTTCCAACAATTTGAGTCTGTGTCACAGAAAATTAGAATTCTTATATTCAGCTGTGCTTCATGGTTGAGCAATAATATGAGTAAAGTCTGTTTACACTTTAGGGTCTTTGGAACCAGGACCATCATGTATTTTGGGTTCCCTTTAGACTTAATGCAAGGGAGTGGCCATTCATAACCTATGCTAAAGAATAATTGCTGGGTGCTGGCAATCATCACATTGGGGCATGCAGGGAGACCACTCACAGGGAAACCACGGCGGTGCACAGTCCCTCCTCATTC
>NW_008825113.1:4511419-4523749 GCF_000699105.1 Pygoscelis adeliae
GGCCTGTTTCAGGATCCGCTGAGTTCATCTGCCCCTTCCTTCTACCTACTAGTCACTTCTTGTGGTTTAGGTCCCTCATCTTTAGGGCAGCATAATTCAATTCTGCTTGCTTTACTGACATGCCTAAAGCTTCCTCCAAGCTACGCCAATACACAAAGGAGTGACTGCTTTGAGCTCTTTTTCCTGGGAGTCTAGCAGTCTTGTTGTCATTCTCAAACTTGGAGCATAAAACTCCCTTACAAAAGACTGAAGCAAAGCCTCAGACACTAAGGAATTACTGGATATCATTACTCAAAACAACACTGCAGAAATCAGTGCATTGCTTCTCTGCACATCACTGTTATTTGGGAAATGCTTTTATTGCAGAGAAATGGAATAGTACATGTGTATTTCATGAAACTCTGTTTATGCAGTACTGAAAAGGTTGCTTTCATGTCTGAAGTTTTAACACTTGTAAGAAAAAAGTTTCATCAGGTAGTAGTCAAAATATTAGCCTACCACTTGTGGCTAAAGGAAAACAGATCCACAGAGATTTCCCCAGAGTATGGTAAGGTTATTATCAGCTAAAAAGTGATTTTACAGGACTCATAATGCAAAGACATACTATGTTTTTTTTATTCTGATTTGTATCACAAGTTTTACAGCTGCACAGATTGTCCTAGTAAGAATCCCAGACATGCTGTAAGATGCTGTCTGAGCTCACCTTCATTTTCTAGCTCCCCCTTGTCCGAACTCAGAAACCTGCTAAGGAAAATCTGAACTTTATAAATTGCAATGCCAATATATCAGTCTAATGTTCAAACAACAAGGGAAGATGAGGAGTAGTCACTGGTAACATCCTATCAACAGTTTGCACCTCTTTATATTCAACAGCCTTGCACACTTTGGAGAATCACAGCTGAGCTGGTATCACCGGGAGAGAGCAGTAACCCCTCAAATCATCAAGAAATGAATGATTTAACTGTGAAACATGAGAAACAGTACAATCCAGAAACAGATTCGGACTGATACAAAAACTGGAGAAACTGGCATTGCATTTTCCCTACCTGCTAAATCACCTGCAAGCAGGAAGCTATGCCTCCGGCAGCCATTTGAGATCCCAAATCCCACTCAGGTGAAGTACAATATCCAAGTCCTGAGGCAGCTGAGACTTAGATGAGCACAGAAAAGCTGAATTAGGAGGGAAATGTGGACCCTTCTCACTAGGCACAGGCGTGAGGACACCAGTCAGGCTGCATCTGCAACTGGTTCATATAAGAGCAGGCCAGACTATAATCAAACCCTGAACTTGCAAATCTAACACTCAAAGTGTTGTTGGGCTTCTGCATAGAAGGTTACAAATACCTTTTCAGAACTACTTCTGGCTGCCGCGGCTGTTGGGGTTGACTGATTTAGTGCTTAGTTTGCTCATCTATCAAGGGTAAGTTTTCGCTGAATTAGTGGTGGTGGAAAACATAAGATTTATTTAGTACCTGCTCTGAGGACCTGATGAAAATGAACAGCGAGAGGCATTGTTTGAACGTGTAAATTCATTACAGGCAGTGATGTAAATACATATTTTTAAATGGTATTTCTGCAGTCTGTCCTGTAGATATCCATATTCAGATCATGGCCATCTGCAAAGGGTGTGATAAAAAATTCCTGGAACAGTTTCCTGATGGTCCTGACAGGCATGAAATTCCGTAATAAACCAGAGAGAACATACCTGTGGACACTCAAACTATTAAATTATATTAGCTTTTCTGTTCACTGTTGCCAGCACAGGAAGAAAAAAGAAATCACCTCGAGAAGATATTCCTGGCAATCACTACCACCAGTCTTTTCTCATCTGCAGCTCAGACTGTGGCATCCAATAGACTGAGATCAATCAGTCCACTGAGATTTGCCTTCAGGATCCCAGCACGTCTATTCCTGAAATCAGTTTTTATAAAAGCAGTCTGCCCTTCTGTGACTTCCTTCTGAACCATTGCCGAATAATTTCAATTTGGTGCAAATTTTTAAAAATATGATGGTTTTTCTGTTTCCCCAGAGTGTACCACTGATTTCAAAATAAAACAGAATCTATACTGAAATGCAGATACCAAAGAGAAAATGTAGAAACACAAACTAGGTGTTTTAAAAATTGTATCTAGCCAAGCCTAGTTTAAATAAGGGCAATTACTCAACTCATAAAACTACCCACATTCACTATGTTTCTGAGTTTTTCATTATAAATTACCATATCAAAGTTCAAATTCCAATCAAGATCATTAAACCTATGCTCTTTAAAGCCTGGAAATTGTTTGCTACCCATGCAAAGGGGTTTTTTTGGTGCTTTTTAAAGCTCCTATATTGTTTGCCATAATTACAGGATGAATAAGGATAAACATGTAGGAAGGCACCCCTCCTTGCAAATCAGCTGGAAGCCAGTTGTTATGATTTAAAAACATTTCTATGCTTCTGCTCTGGCAATGTTTAAGCATATGTAAACATCCCAAAATCCTATGTGGGAAGAAAAGTGATAGCAGATACAGGGAACAGAGAATGACAATTTCAGTCAAAGAACTGGGAAAAGAAGTTGGGGTTGAACTAGATGATCTTTAAAGGTCTCTTCCAACCCAAACCATTCTATGATTCTATGAAAATGGCATGACTATACACTTAGGAGAGAACCTTGGAAATTTTTGATCTTTTTCACTCCCAGCTGTGGCTATAACTCAGTCATCATAACTTGGCATATTAAAAACAGAATGCCTTCTTCCCCTCTTCTCAAAAAAAAAGGTTGGGTTTTTTGATAAAAATAATAATAAAATAAATTTCCCAATAGTATTTTGAACATAAACCAGTGCTATATACAATTAATGTATTAAGCTAATATTTAACTTGATAATTCTATGCTTTTTGCCAGTTGTACACTCTATTCATATTAACAATTATTGGGCTCCAATTTTCTCCTCTTGTGTCAAGATCATATGAACCTGAGTTCCACAAGCTTTAATTAAGACGTATATCATCAGAGGGCTTTCCAAACAAACAAAACACAAAACAAGTAGAATCAGAGGAAAGATAAATTACATGCTAGGTTTACTTTATTATTTTGTTGTTGGTCTGTTCCCGCCATTGGATCAGCCAGGAGCACTGAGGTGCACAGACCATGTCCAGCTCCTCTGACAGTCTGGTTAACAAGGAGTTGCACCCATGTATTTCCTGCTCTCTGGGTTCCTCCTCTGTTGCCCCTGAGTGGTCCGTGTCTCTGGAAAGTGTTGATCAGCCTTCCCTGCCTCGTTGTATGATACACAGTTGGGATGAGACTTATCTTCTTGCTTTCATTCAAGCCCACAGGAATGGAAGTCTGATCTGTCTCTGCCTTCAAAGAACATAATACCCTGTCTGAGGAAAGGGTTCTTACAACTGCATAATCCTTTAAGGCATTTAAGGAACACGGACTTGAACTTGAACCCTTCCAGAGAAAAGATCAAGATCCAGATTTTCAATAAGAAGTTCCTGCTGGTAATCTAAATTATCTGAGAATCTTGCCTTTCTGGCTTTAAAGGATGGAAAAGAAGAAAAGTATGCTATACATGAAATGAAAAATATACCCAGTCCCAGAGTTGACAATTTGTTACATGAGCAGCAAAACTAATTAAATCAACTTTCTTACTTGTGCTGGCTTCTCTGGTGTGTAATAGAGCATCAGTATTGACTGAAGCTTTTCCCACCATTGGGGTATTCACAGCAACCATCTCCCATTCAGATCCTTGGGAGTCTAATGAGAGTTGAACCCACGGTGTATTCATCCCCTCAGCAAGAACACTGGGTATGGCTTTTGCCTCTGTTTGTATTTTCTCAAAACTTGTAGGAATGTATAACATTCCTGGAGCCATTTGTATTTGACACGTAGCAGAACCTATTGGTCAGCAGTTTCAAAAGCTACTGGGCCTGGGAGGGAGAGCTAGGGGGATACAGGCACAGATGGAAATACCACCAACAAGATCAGATAAGTCTTGTTTTCTTTGGAAACTAGTCTTTAAAAGTATTCCCTTGTTTTTTTACGTGGACAGGGCTGAGTTTTCTTCTTGGTGAGAGAAATTCATTTAATAATACAAGTTAAGTTTAGAAAACAGTAGCAAACTATATTAAGTATGTTATCTCTGCTACACCTGCTTATATCCAGACATTTGACAACACAAGGTTAATATGCATCTGTGCATGAATGATGAACTACCTTTACACTAATTAAAGAACTGGTCATACATGTGGTATAGTAATCATGGATAAAAATGACCGTCTGCCTGCTACATTTAGAACAGGAAAAATCTGTTATAACTTTATTCATTTTAACTGTATTCTGCTGCTCATTTACGTTGAGGTGAATAACATGAAAAATTAAATACCAAATCAAGGGTCTTCTTCATGTCATAGTTTCAGTCCTACGATTTTAAATACAACAACAAAAAGATCTGAAAAATCATAAATGGAAATTCTTATAATCTATGTATCTGTAATCTATTCAATGTCAATAGTAGGACATATGAAAGCTGATTTCCACATTTTATGATAAAGTTAGCCATATTGTGTGTCTCTGAAAATGAATCTGTTATTTGCACAATCCATGTCCTTCTTGTTCTCACAGTCACCAACTGAAAACTGGAGCTGGAATAGGACATTTTCATTTAGTTTGCATTTGTTAGATGTACAGTGATAACTGCATAAAGCATCTGAGTGACATTCCGAACCAGCTCTGACATTTCAAGTTTGTTCTTGTCACCTAATGTTAAAGCACCACAACTGTTTTGCCAGTTTAATTTTATAGTGTTTCTTTTTTAAAAAGAATTATAACGCACAAGCTGTTTCGCCATGTGACCTTTCTCTTTAGAGTGGTCATTGAATCATCAAGCAACGAATATACCATACCTTCATCTCCTTCTTTAGGATGCAAGCACTTTTGAGAAGGTGTAGGGGAAACATTAGAAAAGCTTGGCTCTGTCCTGTCATGTTGTCTTACTGTGACATGAAATTCTGTGACATGTGACATTAAAAAAGGTCACTTTGACAACCTGACTACTAGAATGCCAGCGTATTTTTCACTACTGCTGGCAAATGAATGGCAAATTATGCAATGTCTGCAACTAACAATAAAAATGTTTTCTTCTTTTTTGCATTTTATGGAGTTTTATGACTTTGTGGAGCTTTAAAATGTTATGGAGCTTCTCTCCAGTTTTCTCATTTCTTCCCTGTAGAATTTTCTTAGTTGCAATGAGGTTTGTTTTGTTTATTTTTAAGGGCTTTATTTAATGTGTGAATGGTTTCCCTATTCCTTCTTACTACATTGGATAGAAAAAGAAGCAAAACTGCATTTAGTACTATGTTTCAAATTTAAAAGAGGAAGAAATCCAAGAAAGAGATGTAAGACAGGCCCAAATCTTGCCTTTGAAGAAGGATCAGCATTTTGTAGCTTGGCAGGGCGCCTCCAGGTTCATTCTGATATGACAGAGGCTCTAATTGATACCACACCATTCAAATCTCCTTAAATTTAAGTTTTAGCAGTTAAAAAAGAAGGACATTCTTAAAGACTGAAGTGACAGTTCTTAACCTACACCTAAAACCCGTGGTGGAGGTGGAACAGGGGTAAACCTGATAAGGGTTTGCCGGAAACCAAAAATGGCCTCTTGGTTGTTTTTTTACATTATTTCAGTTGTTTAGTAATGTATGACTTAAAAAAAAAAGAGACTGTGGTTCAAATTTATACTCTGGTTTCCTTGTACTTATCATGACACCTACCCGGGTCATTGTAGTATGTGTTCTGTCAGCTTTTTAAATTTTAAGCATTGTTCTCATGGCTGTATTATTTGTCTTTTCTATTGCACTTCACACAGTTGGGTTGCTGGGGTTTTGAAATGTCTTTTCAGCCTGCCAAGTGCCTGTTTAAAAGAGGAAGGCAAAAAAAAAGTGTTTTGTAAATGTTCTTCTTCTCTTATAAACAAAAAGATTGAATTTGGAAAAATTAGAGTTTGCAATTTAATGAAACAAGACAAGGACTGACCTCCATCAATACCATAAAAATGAAAAAGCAAGCTATTGTTTTTCTTCTTTTCCCCTGTTTTTGGGGGCTAAATAATGTAATATATCTTAAGTGTTGTGTAAATATGGTGGACCACTAATAATCTCTTTAGTCAGAGACTACCAATCTGAAGCGCTGATATACAGATGGTGTTTGTTTACTGAGTTGGCTATTGATGTGGGTTTCCAGATGGTGATCTATCACGACTCTTTTTAAGAGCATAGGTAGATCTTGCAGACATTTCTATGCTTTAAATTGTATAGATTTCTTGGAAGACCCTGTTCTTTACAACAGTTAAAACTCATGGTTCTAGAGCATTGGGCAAGTGTTTTTTAGGCACATAGAAAAGATTCTAACTTTTAACAGAGGCTACAATGCTGTGTTGTTTAATCTCTCTTGATTTAAAACTTTTCAGATGGAGGAAATATTAAAAAATTATATAGAAAGGTAAATCTTTTGGAGTCAAAGAGAAGGGATGAGGTTTGTTTTTTTCCTTAAATACTCATTATGGAACTGAGCTTTGAATTACTCTCATAACTTTCTTGATTCCACTAAATCTGCATGTGTCATATTACATACAGAGATTTCATAATCACAGTTGTAAACTCACTCTCTGAAGGGCTATGGCATACTGAAAGTATATAGTAAAGTGTAGTATATACTGAAACATCAGAAAATCCAAGATCACAACAGGCTGGAATCAGTAGTACAAAAGCATACATTAAAGTATTCTGAAAAGCTAAATTCTGGGAAAACACTGTTCTCGTCTTCTAATGCTATTAAAAAAGCTTCTACAGATCTATCTATATTCCCAGCTTGATCTTGAAAGATGAACAATAGCTGATAATGAATTCCCTTAGCACATGGCAGGAAGTTTGTCTGTCTTACCATTACATTCCCACCCTGGGGGTCACCTATATGTGGGTCCTACACCCCACAGATGTATCTGTTCACACGACCGAGGAGAAGGACAGGGACCTGCTAATTAACAGGACAGCAGAAAACAGGCTGGGATGAGACCAATGCATAGCTCTATGCCCATCAATGGCAGGGCTCGGGGAAAAAAGGACAGTATGAAGTGGGCAATGGGAATGATCCAATACCGTCTTTGCAGACAACTTACATTCAGTAAAGCCAGAAGCCAGAAAATAAGCTAGCTAACAACATAGAACTGCAACATGTTTAAGCCTTGTTCTAACTTCTTAACTTCTAACAAAGTAATCTTCACCAAACCACAAAATCAGGACTACATCCTCATCCTTCTTGACCCCACAGCTCTGTCCAAACCAGTCACCCTTGCTCCTCTTCCTGTAACGTTGCCTTTCTTCAGTTCCATGGCTCCAAGCTCTCCTTCCCTTCCTACCTTTCTAATTTCTTTTTCAGTGTGTCCTTTCATGATCCTCCTCTTCACCCAAATTCCCAAATTCCAGGTTCGCATCATTTCATGTAATAATTATTGCAGTTACTTTTTTTTGGTCTTGGCAAATGTAACTTTGCCTTTCTCATATCTAACCAGGGTGCTTCTGCGAGAAATCTTTTCCTTGTCTGCTGCTTTGGCTGTGTCTCTTTTATCTTTTTGCTCTTCCACTGGCTTCCCCTTTCTCAATCATATCAAACAGAAGTTACTTGTCATTCCCATCAAGGCACTTTCTTTCACATCCACACGCTCCCCGTCACCTCTCACTCCACCTCAGAAGGGCGATTTTGGTATCCACTTGGCCCTGTGGTGCCAAGTCCCTGCACCTCTCGCAAACTCACACCTGGGAGGATTTCCTCAGCCATCTCCAAACACCAGCCTCCTTCAGCCTTCCTCCTAAGGCTCCCTTCTCCTCGGATGCCCTTCGAAACTTAGCAGCAGTTAGCTTCTGCTGCACACTGCACCTACCATTTGACCAGTATTGTCTCGCTGCTTCCTTGTTCTCCCCATCTATCTGCAATCGTCTGCTCTGCCTTATCTTATGTGGCTGTCGTGCTGCTCTGTGTTTGTACAGAGACTCAGAGAAGCAAGGATTTTAAGGAGAGGTAATATCTTTTATTAGATCAAGTGAAACAAATGGAAGAAACAGGCAAGCTTTTGGGTACTTCTTCAGGTCTATTCATCTTTTCATTTGGTCTAAAGAAAAACCCCACTTTCTCTCTTTACAAATATTGCCTCTCTTATACCCTTAAAGACAGACAGATGAAACACTACCACTGTAACAGTATAGGGGTATACAGCAAGTGAATATCTCCTTAGGTTGCAAATCCCACACAGCCAACAAAAAATAAGTGTTCATATCTGGAAAAATAGTAGTGAAGTCTACCTCTGAGGAAAAAGTAGGGGTGGGGTGGGGTGGTAATTACTGGCCATTTTTTACATTCTTATTTAGTGAAACTTCTATTATGGGCAAGGTCACCTGCTACCTTCACTTTCTGAATAGAATTAACATTATTAGAGAGGATGAATTTGGACCCCGCAATAGGACACAACAGTAACAGCTTATCCACAAAAGGAGGTCAGAATATTTTCAGCAATATTGGTATTTACACCTTAGGCTCCATGTTGCTGCTGATCCCAGCACAGATTTGAGCATGGGATAGGACTAATGACTGCAGGGAATTTTCCTTCAAAGTTATGGAGTTGCCAGCAAAGTATTTTTACAGCCAAGAATCAATTTACTGTGACATACAAAATGTACTATCTTAGAAGATGCATAAATTGTCAAAGGGTTGACAAATAAAGAGACTAAACAGTTTGACAGATGACATTAGTAGCACTGAAATTAATACTGTAGCCATGGCTCACTACTTGCTCTTTGGGACAGTTAGAATATGCAATTGCTGAACAGTTTACAGAATGAAAAATACCTTTGATATTTTTATATTTCTCATAATGGCAATCATTTCTCAGTATCTTACTAGAGTCTATGCCAATCTTGCTTATTTACTACCTATAAGATATGTTGCTTGAGAGTTACATAAATTAACACTTTAATTATTACTTTGAATGTACTATTGTAATTTTTCCATCAGAAAAAAACATGCTACTTAACTATACCCACAGATGGCATTCAAGGGGAGAGATAAACCCAAAGAAACTCTTCCTGCACAAGGGGGAATAAGATCTACAGGTTTTCAAGTGGGAAAGCAGTTATCAGCACTTTGCTTAGCTGGTTCTGGATTGCTATTTTATTCCATTATTTGAAGACAGTTAGTGACAATAAAATAAGAGCACACTTGCACTATTGTACCTCTCCTATGAAGAAAGGCTTAGAGGGTTGGGTTTGTTGAGCCTGGAGAAGAGAACACTCTGGTGAGACCTCATTGTGGCCTTTCAATATATGAAGGGGGCTTATAAGAAAGACAGAGAGAGACTTGTTACCAGGGCTTGTAGTGACAGGACAAGGGGCAGCAGTTTTAAACTGAAAGAGGGTAGACTTAGATTGGACATAAGGAAGAAATTTTCTACGATAAGGGTGGTGAGACAGTGGAACAGGTTGCCCAGAGAAGCTGTGGATGTCCCATCATTGGAAGTGTTCAAGGTCAGGTTGGAGGGGACTTTGAGCAACCTGATCTAGTGAAACATGTCCCTTCCCATGGCAGAGGGGTTGGACTAGATGATCTTTGAAGGTCCCTTCCGACCCAAACCATCCTACAATTCTATGATTCTATAACTGGCTTTGTAATTTTGCCATGAACTTTACTGGAAGTTCATAAAACCCGAAGGATGTCGGGTCAGGCTGAACAATAACTCTGTCCAGTTTTCACACCACAAACATATCTTAAAGCTGTGCACAAGCTGATTATCAGACAATAGCGTGAATGAAGGGTTGCATAATATTTGATATGCTCAAAATCAAAGTACCATAGGGTTTTTTTT
This sequence comes from Pygoscelis adeliae, assembly GCF_000699105.1. Lineage (NCBI taxonomy): Eukaryota > Metazoa > Chordata > Aves > Sphenisciformes > Spheniscidae > Pygoscelis > Pygoscelis adeliae. The sequence continues at coordinate 4,521,319 of NW_008825113.1, forward strand.
ATATTGTTGTTAAATACCTTAACTGATTTTTCAGAGATGCAAAACTGAGAAAAACACTGATGCCCAACTACCATTCTAGGCAATGAATGTGTAACAATTTCACTGCATCCCTTGTGTTCAGAAAGCAAACTGAATGAAGAGTTTGTACTGAGATATCTCCTGGAAGGGACATTTCTAAAAGAATTAAGCCAAATGGCTATGCAAACCCCAAAAGGAAAAATCTTACTGAATTCCAGAATCTGTTCTTCATGTTTATATTCAGCTCAATGCACCAGTGCATTTTTTTCCATTTCTTAGACTTTCACCAAGACAATTCATAATTGTTAACATAACTGCCTAAAGCCTTTTAGGTGTAAATCAGTAAGCAATGAAGTGAGGTGGAAAAGTAGCTTCCCTCTGACAGATGCATGCTTGAAAATGAGGTGATAATAGGTAAAATGGTATTAAGAAGACTAATGACATACAATAACAAGCCTGTCTAATTGTGAAAATTTAATTAAAGCAGAGCTGCTGTGATGCTGATGTAATTATTAAGAGAATACCTGGCTTTCTGTGTCAGATCAAGCTGCTGTTTCAAAATAATATAATCTAGACCTTTAAAAAGGCCTAGATTATATTATATCTAGACCTTTAAAAAGGTCTAGATCCTAGCAAGTCATATAAATATTTTAATCTACTTAATTACTTTGGGTTGAGAGTATATCAATGGAGTTGGGAAAAAAAATGGTACTTCTGAGATGCTTCAGAAGCACATTATGTGTTAAGTCCTTGCCATTCTGCAACACAGTGTCTGAAATTTTTATCAACGAGACCGTATGAATGATAAAAAAGCTCAATGAATGACAAACTGCAAAACACACAACATTTTCTTGTAAGGTTAGGTGCTCTCAGCTCTTTCCCACTGAATTATATTTGCAACTGCAGCTAGCACCATATGCTATTTGGCCAATATGTGTTAGACACTGGAACTTGACTTCCAGCAGACTAATGTATGAAGCAGATTTCTCCTTAGGCTCCTTGCACCATCAGTGAAAAACTACATACTCCTTTCAGTTAGTAATTTAGAGCAGGGCCCCAGCTTATCTTACGAAATCATGATCTAGAAACTTAAGTAGCTGGTATGAATTCCTCATTGTTCCTCTTTCCAGCCTAGTCCCAATGTCCTATCTTTCCTGGGGGCTCAAATATAAGTCATAGGTTTGGAAGGATACATACATGGCTGGCCTCAATCCCCAGAAATTTTTGCTTGAGAACTGCTAGCTAATTAAAATGAAGCATTTTTCTTGCATCTGCTATCACCTTGATACATTTTCATGCTGTCCTGTACACCTACTTCAGCACTTACACTTTCTGCTTTTTGTTCCCTTTTCAATATCCATTTACTGCCTCGGTTTCCACTTCATTGTGACCTCAATAAGCCTTATGGTCAATGAACTCAGTCAGCATCTCTCTTTGGAAAATGTTAGAACATGCAAGATCTACTTGCTGTAAAGTGACTCAGAAGTCCTAACATGACCTTTTCCTTTCCCTCCACTGATTTCCTTATTCATAAGGAGTAAATTTTTGCACCCTGTCTAACACCAACACCTTTATGCCGAGGGGGATTTTGACTGTCAATTAAATCCAGGTTTAAGATTGTTCTGAAAAATGGACTTGCCTGTTGTGCAGGAATGATGCAGACAGACAGTTCTGCATGCCTCCGCAATAGGAGAGCCCAAGTGTACTTGGTATCTTACTGTAGGTCCAAAAATCTCACGTCATCTGGACAGGTCAGTGGTGGAAAAGCAAACATACTACAGTTCAGCCCACCACATAGTTTTGTCTGTTTAATACTCTTAAAAATTATATGCTTACCTGGACGTTGCTCTACAGATGGACTAGCAGCCAGCACTATGGAAAGAAAGCAGAATCATGGGGAACAACATGTCGATGCCCATACTCAAGCCTGCTACTTACCTTGTAAGGCAGAGATATCTTCTCTGTCTTGCTTTGCAGTATTGTCATTGAGTGGCCCAAAGTCTTTAAGGATTAAATAGGGCTTTATAAAAGTATCTCAGATAAACTGATTTAAAAAACCCCAAATGCAACTACTTCAGAGATAATATAAATTCTATCATTGTCTAATTCAAATTAAGCAAAATTCACCAGTGGAGGGAAAGCTTCTTTTCCGTTGTCCCTGTACAAAGCGATAGCAAAAATTAACAGCATATGGTATGTGAACTATTAGTCATTTGGATAGTCATTCAAAGTCTATTTTAATTCTTTCACATGTGATTTTCATCCTTTTTCCTTCCAATCACAGTTATATCTTTCCTAGTTATTTCAGCATTTCCCATTCCAGCTAATAACCAGAAATGAACATATAGCTGTGGTCCTGAATTTTACAGAAGGTTTGGTTCAAATTTGATGCTATGAATACCATATTTATAGC
>NW_008825113.1:4523810-4546925 GCF_000699105.1 Pygoscelis adeliae
GAGACAAAACTGACATTTTACATAGGCCAGAGGAATAATTTAGAAGTGGTTTACTATCTTTAGAGTTATAGGCTTGTGATGGGAGCCTACAGGCAATGGGATTCATACCTGTTAACCATTAGATTGTCCAGTGATTCCACCCCAACAAACTGCTTTGATAGTTTCTGTTTACTCTAGGTTTTGGATTAATTGATCCAACACATTAGAAAGATTTCCTCCATTTTCAGCTTGTCAAACATGGTTCTGCCTTCACGCACTGTCTTTCAGACATACTCTCCTCACCCCTTCAACACTTTACACAGGACCTGTACATCACAATTTATTCTAGCACTGTGTTAAGACATCTTGTTTTCAGCATCAGCATCAGTAATGATAGCTCCAAGGAGAGCAAGATTTAAAGGCTGCTCTTGAGCATGAAAAGATTGCACAAATTAAGTTTCATGAGTTTCAGAAAACCAGTGGAGAGTCTTCTTTATTATTTACAGAATCAGTTTTCAACAGTTGAATTAAATAGAAATGGCAAAAAAGGAGTCTTTAATTGCTCACGTTTTACAAAAATCTTACTCTTGCACTGCTTAGTGCCTTTTAAACATGTACACTCTGAAGTTGAATGAAATCTCAGTCGATTCTGCCCCAAACTGTCTTTCTCCACCTTGCTTTCCTCCTTTCTAGCTCACTTGTTCTTACTTCTGAAAACAGATCTGAGACACTTTGCTCTCAATACATCCATTTTTTTCAAAAAACTCATTCCAATTCTTCTTAGCTTGTTAAAGTCTTGCAAAAAAATCTGTTTGTGGTGGCCTTTGAGCTCTAGTGATGGCCATATTTGTTCCATTCATACTGTGCCACGTTAAATGCCACCACAATTGATAGCACACACTTGCTTTTGGAATGAGCAAAGATTAGGAACTGACGTTGACAAAGAACTTCCTGTAAGAAATGGGCTTGATATGTCCTAGTTCAGGAAGGAAGTGAAAATTCTTGAGTAAAGATCAGCCAGAATTACTATGTTTTGAAACTATTGAAAGGCTAGACAACATGGGCTGAGGGCAGTTCCTGTTTCCTGGTTGTTCTGCCAATGGCCTGAGATGGGATACCAAAGACGTGCTCTAACACCACCCTAGGATACCTGACAGAGGTGGAGAGAGAAGGGGTCGGGGAGAAGGGGAAGTAGCTGTTTGCTTTCCTGGCATCCATAGGTGATCTGATGAAGAAATACACTTTATATTTAAACTAAATACAGATTTCTTCTCCTCTAAGTACTTCTCTGCTGATCAAAGACAGAATCCATATTCTTTCCAGATCAAAAATATGGTTGAAAATATTGGAAATTATCAAAATTCCCAGAAGACACCACTGGAAAACTGTGAAGCCGCAAGGGGCTTGTGGATTCAGAAAGACTTTACAAGTCATTTGACGCCAGAGGGCATCACAAATTCCAGGACATTTGTAATGGGAGGCATTTTTTTTTTCTCCCTTAAGAGTTGAGGAGGAGAGTCGGTCATGACTTGCTTAAGCAAAAGGAAAAGGGGGAACTCTTAGAAAACTTCTGGGTTTACTTCTCCTGTATTTGCAAAAGGGTGATGTCTTAAAAAAAATGTTTTCTCCTAGGTAAAATCACAATGGAATTTAAAATTTCAGAAAGAAATCAGAATGAAAAAATACCTTTCTGTTTCAGAAGACTGAAAAAAAGATTCCTGTCACTTTACTTCCCTCTTCCAAATGTAATTAGTTGTGTTTCAAGGAAAAGAAAGGAAGGAATCACTTCCATATAGTCTGCAAGTGCCCTCATCCCAGAAGCTATATAGGATAGATGCATGATGAAACAACTCTCAGGGTCAGTTGCAATTTAAATAGTTTCTCTATGTAAATCTAGACATCCTGTCTATCTCAGGCAACACTTTCACACAGAAAATGGAAAGACAGAATTAGGGAGATGGAAATAAATCTGGACACGGTAAAGAAAGTGAGAGATGCAAACTAAGCTAATGGAGAAATTGTAGTTGTATCTTTTTTGTTATGTGAAGCAAACTGCTTGGTTTTACCAGAAGATAACTTGCCCAAACACAACTTTTATGTTATGTGTGACACCAAGTTTATTCCACTGCATTCTTCATCTGTAAAACAAGTGACATAAACAGGATGTGCTTGTACTGGCAATGACTTCTATTTGCAGGGTGAAAATATGGCCCCATTGAAATAAATGACAAAACTCCCAATAAATTCAAAAGGAGAAGCCTTCATCCAAAGTCTTACTGTTTCTCAGTATTCAGCTATAGTTAAGCTAATGGCTTGATCCTGCAAATTTTTATGTGGATGACTGACTATACTTGCTACACGATCTCTCACAGCTAGGTAACAGTCCCATTTGTAGTGTTAGGAAACAATTAGGCAAATGGCAGCTTGGGGCAACATTACTATGGTAGCAGACCATCCTACTCCTTTGTATTACTTGTGAGCTCTGCAATCTTAGTGCATTGACTAACATTTGACCTGGAGGAATGCTCTGATCCAAAGGGCAAACCCAGAGGGATCTTGTGTAAAAACAATGTTATTGTGTTCACAAAATGCAATGGAGGAGAGAAATCTTTGCATACAATGCAATACATAGCTGCATACACAGCTTTCAGTTATGTCTCCAGGACTGAGAGTCAATTGGGATCTTTGCCAAGTGGCCAACCAAAGGCAAAATTCAGATTTAGATTCCTCTGAAACTTATGGATGGCCCACACCCTGGCGAATGCTAGGTACTGTTTAATTGGGCCATGTTAGACATAGCTCATGAAATTATTGCTGTCTACAGTGCACTGGCCTTTTACTTCTATGTAACACAAATACTTTGGGCTTGTTTTCCTTCTTCCAGCCCTATGGTGAATCATCTGTTCTATTCACAAGGCACAACTAAGGTAAAATTTATGGCTCTCATAGTTTATCAGTAAATTAAACTTTAGACCAGTTTTGATTCCAGGGATCTATTATTCATTCCTGCACATTTTTAAAGGACTAGAGTCAGAACAGAGGCTCCAAATGTAAAAAGTCTGTACTTATAAAGATATCAGATGCATTAAAGAAAGAGTTTACACAAGGTCTAATTTTCTTCCACAGCTGCTTTATGTACTGGTGACTACATTGTACATTACTGAATTAAATCCAGTTAATGGAAAAAAAAAATTTATTACCAAGTATAAACTGCTCTTAGAATTCAAGAAAGTCAAACTCTAGCTTTAAAAGGTAAAATTATTTCTTTACATTACTTTGAAGAGACCTGTGCCCTAGACTTTTGACCATCCTAGTTGCCTTCCACTGAAGGATTTCCAGCTTCTCCACATACATCTCCATAGCTGGATTGCAGCTGTGACCACACCACCACCAGCCAAAGGAGGATAGTAACTTCCCTCACTCTGCTGGTCATGATCCTCCAAACATAACTCAATATTTGATTTTCTTTATTCACAGTGGAAGTTCAATTTGGAGTCCAAGGTATTTTTATTAGGAAAGAATACATTTCATTATGTCCACTTCAGTAAATGCTCCATGGTTAAAAAGTTATACAGTATAAAACCTTTTTCATACTTCCTTTTCATTAATTTATGATTTTTTCTTTTTTCATTATTGGAGATGATTTGGAAACATAATTATTGGTAATGGTAGCGCCACTCTGGCACAGAGCCACTGTTGTGTACCATAACTCTGCTCCAACAGACCCTGTGCAAACACTGAACAAAAACTAGTGTCCTTAAAAGAATTTGCTCAAACTTCAGGATTCTGCTTCATAGTAATAATCTTGCAGTCTAAATTACTTTGGACCTCTAATAGGACTGTTCTGCTGTGGGTTTGGGACAGTTAACATGAAACCATGAAAAACTGCAGTAATTTCCACATCTGGAAGAATAACTCAGCCGCAGAGTCGTTTGATAGTCATTGCTGTATACAACACAGTTGTATTGCACTTCCCTGTTTTTAACTTTCTTTTTTTCCCTAACGCCCAACCTGAATCTCCCAAGGTGCAACTTGTGGCCCTTGTCCCTTGCTGGGGGGAGTTTTTCTCTGTCATCTTTGTAACTACCCTTCAAGCTGTAGGTTGCTATTAGATCACCCTTTAACTTCAGAAAGTTATCCAGATGAGGTCTAACAAGCGCTCAGCAGAGGGCAACGGTCACTTCCCTCAATCTACTGGTTGCTCCTGTTCATACCCTCAGGATGCAGTTGGCCCTCTTTGCTGCCAGGGCACGCGGTGGCTTCGTGTCCACCTTGCTGCTCATTCCACCTCCAGGGCCTTTCCTGCAGAGCTGCTCCCCAGACAAGCAGTCCCCAGCCTGTGCCCTGCCAGGAGGCTGGTCCATTGCAGGGGCAGGACTTTGCATTTGCCCTTGCTGAATTTCATAAGGTTCCTGACAGCCCATCCCTGTAGCCTGTCTGTGTCCCTTTGTATGGCAGCTGTGCCCTGGAGTATATTGATCCCAGTTTGGTGTCATCTGCAGACAAGATGAGAGTGTACTCCCTTGCCTCTTTCAGGTCACTGATAAAAATGTTAAACTGGAGAGGTCCCAGCACAGACTCCTGTTGTACTCCATTTTTTAATACCCTACAATTAGAGTACAAACCATTAATTAACTATGACTGCCTGAGCCCAGCCATCCAACCTGTTGCAATCCATGCAGTTCTGCGTGCATCCAGACCACAATGTCCTGACTTGCATACAAGAACATTTTCTCAAACATTGTTGAAAACCTTGATAAAGTTGAAGGTAAATTACATTCGACACTCTCTCCTCACCCACAGACCTAGTCATTTTATCATGCAAGGCAATCAGGTTGGCCACAAAAGAATGGATTGACCAGGTGTCAATTTATGCTGGCCATTCCCAATCACCTTCTTCTCACCTCTTGTGCCCAGTTATGTGTTCTAAGAGAATTCACTGATTTTCTGTAATTTAATGGACTTAGGCCTATAACATTACCTTTAACATAAGCTCTTTCTTTTTAGACACAAAGCTTATAGTGTCAGTTCATTGGTCATTCGTAACGCTAGGAGTCCACTGACTTCAATGAAGTTACTCCTCATTTATGAAAAATATTTTAGTAACAGAGTAGTACAGCACTGAACCAGGTTGCCCAAGAAGGTTATGAAATCCTAACATTCAATTATCAGCCATTTACAGATTTATTCTTTTGGAAAAGTGTCCTTAGGGTTCTTTGTGGTAAACACAACAAAAATAATTTCAGTTTTCTTATAAATCTGTAAGATTCCCTTTTATGGCTGTTGTGGTTTAACCTCAGCCAGCAACTGAGCGCCACAGTAAAAGTGAGAAAAACCCATGGGTTGAGGTTAAAAGTTTAATAATTGAAATAAAATAGTAATAATAATAAAAGAATACACAATGCCAGTGATGCACAATGTAATTCCTCACCACCCGCCGACCGATGCCCAGTCAGTCCCCGAGCAGCAGCCCCCCCCGGCCAGCTTTCCCCAGTTTATGTACTGAGCATGACGTCACACGGTATGGAATGTCCCTGGGGCCAGTTTGGGTCAGCTGTCCCGGCTGTGCCCCCTCCCGGCTTCTTGTGCACCTCCAGCCTTCTCAGTCGGCAGAGCATGGGAAGCTGGAAAGTCCTTGCCTAGTGTAAGCACTGCTCAGCAACAACTAAAACATGGGTGTGTTATCAACATTGTTCTCCTCCTAAATCCAAAACACAGCACTGTACCAGCTACTAGGAAGGAAATTAACCCTATCCCAGCCGAAACCAGGACAATGGCATAGAAAATCTTAATGATCAAGAATAATATTGTAGAAAATTAATGTGCAATTATAATTTATCCCCATATTGCCATACAAGATTGCACTTAGGAAGACAAATAGAACAGAATGAATTATAACTTTCCCTCCTCATTATGAATGATCAGGATCCTGCAAAGGCATTATGCCTGATATTAGTATGTGAAATATGGTCTTTCACTAGTGAATTTAAGTAAGTTTGGTTTAAAAAAAAAAAAGAGCTGAAAAACTCTTTGTGATCATGGAAAAACTCAAGTCCTGCTGTGAAAGAGAAAATGGCCAAGGCGGGGAAAAAAAGTGAGTAACAGCATTTCTTGAGAGGTATTGCTGACCACCTTAAGTCTTGAATGGATCAGAAGCAAGCCATACAAAGACAAGCATATTTCACACTTGTTTATATTTCTGCCTTTCTTCTCCTTTTTACTTTCCCAAATGAAGGGAAATAAAATATGCTACAAGAGCATTTATATTAACAAAAAATAATTATAGCCTCTAACACATTTTTAAATTGAGGTAATTGCTTTGCATGACCTGCTGCTAACTGTAACTCTGCTCATGTTTTGCTAATTTTTTTCCTCAAAATATTTTGTTACTCCATTATGGGTTTTTTTTGGTTCAAAAAACATGTCAAAAATTTGAAGCAGTGCTATTTTATAAATATTGCAGCCTGCAGTCTGATAAAATTAATGTAACATTTTGTACTGCTGGATTTTAAATTTCTTCTGTACTATATTATTTCCTATTGTTAGTGTTCCATCCCTAGCTTCATCACATCATTTTAAAGCTGTGTTCACCTAAAAAGGAAATAAAAGTTCTCCTTTTCTGTAATTTAATGGACTTAGATGCTGTACTGTCAGTTTTAACATAAATTTTTGCTTTTAGATAATGAAGCCAACATTTGCCGTGCCAGTTTTCTAGTCGTTTGTACTGCTACAACTCCATTGACTGCAGGGAAGTCATTCCTGATTTACAGAAGTGTAAATAACAGAATCACGTTACACACTACAAGTATTTTTGAAGTATGTAGCTATCATTGCAGACATAAATAATTTGCTTTTGAGCTTTGCCAGATTTGTCTAACACTATAACTAACTACAAACTAACAGAAAAGAAGGCCAACACACAACTGGCTGCTCATGTCCTCCTGACAACATGAGTTACTTTACTGATATCTTGCAAGGATTAAACATTGCACTTTCTATGGATGAAAGCAGGTTTCCGAAGTATATACATTTCATATGAGAATGGCTGTGAAACCTACTCAAGATGCTACAGTAAACTTCAGGAAGCAGTAGTGGCTTTGAATTTTACAAGAGAAGATATTCTTTCTGAGAAGGAACGGGATGGAGGAGGGTTACTGAGGGATGGTAAAAAGCCTTTTCTCAATGTGATTTTTAAATAAGTGGGAGAAATCAGAAGGGAATGGTATATGCACAGAGAGAGTTAAAAGGCTGGAGGGTTTTTAGGATGAGGGATTTGCAGTTTGCTCTAATTGCCTGCTTATTCCTTCATTACGGTTGAAGGGTTCTGGTAATTCACCATTATTAAATATTCAAGGACTGGTCCGGAGGAAGCAGTCTTTGGGGATTGCTCTCATCACTACAGTGCCAGTTGAAAATCCTGCTTTGTGCCTGTTCATGTGTGCAAATAAAGCTCTGCTTTCCCCTTTTTATTGACTTCCTTTACTAAAAAGGCTTCAAGCATTGTGGTAATGTGAGATTATTTAGGAAATTAACGCTTGTGCATCTTTCATGGAACTTTCCTCATATTAGCAAGAACAGTGTGTTTACTTTTTGGAAGTAGAGAGTAAAAATGTTCCTCCTTTTAAGTAGAGCCTTTATATGTCCATACTCTCTCCACTCCCACCATGCTAATACTCTCCCCTACCTGCATTTTCCTCACCTACAGACCTCATAGCATGAAAAGTCTGTTCTCTCACTTCCCTGTCAAGGTGGACCAGTATAAAAGACACAATCACAGGTTATACAGTATTTTCAAGTCACTTGAAGAACAACTTGTCAGTTATGCTGGGGAAATATTGCATTACTTGAAAGGCTCTATCAATACCAGGACCCTGTCATAATCGGGAGCATTCACACATACAGTAATGGAGCATCCTTCCTCCAAGTCTTCAAAACAGAGAGGCACAAAATACCTTCTTCTACTGAGTAGGGACAAACAGCACCTACAAAAACCTGAGAAGAGTGCTTGGCCATCGCGTAGTACACCAGCATAGAGGTTAGTCTCATTTCTAGGCAAATTTTTCACTGAGGTCCGAGTTCTGCGGTAGGAGTAACAGCGAAAGTCCTTTAAATGGTGTCGAGGGATCACAACTGTTATATCGTAGAAATCAGTTGTCACCAGCAAGCACCTTCTAAGAAGGCTTGAGAGCTGCTCTTGGAATTAACACGACATGATGGTCTCACGTTTGCACTTCAACACCCAGCTCTGTACATAAATGTTAGCAGTTTATAAGGAGCATATAAAATACTTTCAAATTCAAATATTATGGGTTGCCACACAGAAAATTACAGAGTAGTTACAGACCTTGGAGAGTCAAAGCAGCTATGGCTTCTGTCCTGGATTATGTTGAGGTTTGTTCATGAAAAATTACATTTACTTTATCTTTAAGCTGAAGCCAAGTTCTGCTTTCAGTTATGTTTTGATAACCTAAGGCACAATCTGAAGAAAATGAGTTGCAAAACCTTGCATTGATCACACACAAGCAAACAACCCTTAACAACCTGATGACAAAATTAAATCTGTGGAATCAGTATCATAAGTGGTAACGTATAATTCTGAGCATTACTCACTCGCTTTGTTTACATCTTTGAAAATTTTAGATGCTAGGGAAATTTTCTGTGTTGTTATTACAACTCTACCAGAGTTTGACACAACTCTGTTTTGGAATTCCTGATAGAAACAGGGAAAACTTAAGTTTGCTCTCTAATCCTAATAAAATAAACAAGAGTCTTCCTGGAACCATTGAATAAGAAAAGTCCAAATAGATCTAGGCAAGGATTTGCTGAAAATGATATGTCTATTCCAAGAAAAAGCAATTTAGTCAGACTCAAGCTGGTTGTAAATTTGTCTGAAATTCACCAAAGACTTTCAACTAAGTGAAAAAATTGTTACAGGCTGATTTTCACAAAACTATGATTTAGTCATTTGAGCACTTCAATACGCAGATGATCAATTTCTTCTCTGACTGAAGAAGCTCAAAACACGAATCTTCCCCTCCTTGGAGAGTATTCTGACTAGCAGCCTGTAAGCATATTTGAATTTTTTTGTCTACTTTGCATAACTGATTAAATGAAGGTGATAATTCTTTTACATCTCCAATAAGCATCCTATCCATCGCTGTTGTTGTTTTTGGTTTTGGTTTGGTTTTTTTTTTTTTAAAGTTGCTCTTTGATCACACTATTCTTGAAATATTAAAGTAGTATCTGAAGCAGAGCAGGGGAGAGGGAGGGAGTGATTCTCTGGTCTGGTAGTTTCAAAAATCATTTAGGAGGATTTCATGTTCTAGAATTTGTGCTACTGAACATTAACTTATTTACATAACATGATAGTCTCAACAGGAGAGACTGAGAATGCACTTTACCTTCCTCTGAACCTAAATAACCTATAGTTATGTGACTATCGTGTTCCTCCTGAATAGGTAGACAATATGGGTTTGATTACCTTCTGACAGGGAAAGATCTGGACCCATGTCTCCTGTATGTTTTATATCTGATCTACTGCATAAAGGGGCACCTTTTTTTCAGCAGTTTTGGAAAAAAAAAAAAAAACCACACAATAAAAGCCAGACTTTTCATCAAAAAAAAAAAAGCCAGCCAGACTGGATCAGACCATCCAATCTCTGATAGCAAATGGTAGTGGATGGCCTAATAAAGACTGTGAGAACAGGGCAAGCATATACTGATATTTCAGTAGAATACTTTCCCATTTTCTAGCAGTCTGTAACTTAGGGACCTCCTGAGCTTCTGATGGCATCTTCATATTTAATAGTCCCTGATGGGATGTTTCTTGCCATGAATTTGTCCAACCACTTTTTAAATCCATGTAAATTTGTAGTATCTGTGACATCCTGTGCAACAAGTTTCTCAGCTTAATTATGTGAGGTGTGAGGACGTACATCCCACTGCTCATTCAAATATACCACCAGATAATGCAATCTGATAGCTTGTTCTTATAGGGGGAGAAGGAGGGAGGAGAGAGAAAGAGAATAATTATTCACTACCACAACTTCCATGGCACTTGGGATTTTGTAGTCTTCTGTCATACGCCCCCTCAGCTGTCTTATTTCTAGATTGAAGCCTTACTCTGTATAATAATTCTGTATGCGCAAGTGGATCCATACTGACCAACTCTTTCACCTTTTTCTTAATCTGTCCTGAATCCACTGCATCTTTCCTGAGGTGGAAGCGAACCAAATTGCACACAGTGTTCAAGTACAGCATGGATTGATATACACATACACCGCGGATTTATGGAACAGCATAGTAACAGTTGCTTTGGAGTCTGGCCCTTCCTCAGTTCCTAAAATTTAATTCATTTTTGACCTGAAAGAATGCTGAGCTGAGGACTACCGTAATCTCAGATCTGACAACTGAATGTCAACAATTAGCAGATGGCCTACTACCCTGCACATACATAAACTACTTTGCATTTATATTACTGAGTTTTTCCCATTGTTTTTTCACACAGTTACTTAACTTCTCAGAGTCAGCCCTCATCTATGTTACTCAGAAAAACTGCATACAGTCAGCAGCCTCTGTCACCTCATTCTTCACACCCTTTCACACTCTTGCTGATGACTTCCCAAAAGAAGTCTCTTAAAACTGTGGCCTACTTTTTAGACAGGTTTTTATACTGGCGAGGAGCTACCTTCTTCTTCCTCAACAGTTTTGGTTTTCCCTTGGTGCTTTTTTGATACTTCTTATGTGATCTTGGGGTTTTGTTTTGATATCTAAAGTGCTTGTGAGTGTCTGGTGCTAGCAATCTGCTAACGTTCATTTTGTCTATTTGTTCCACAGACCTCCTTTTTGGCAACTGATCCTTTATGGTTCTTTTGCTACAGTCTTATCGTCTCTTAGCAGTCCTTTCACACATTCCTAATCTATCGGCCCTCTGCATACTCTGGCAGAATTTCTGTTTCTCTTGTGCCTGTAAGTAGATGTATTATTTTCTCAATACCTTTCCAAGTTGCTGCTAAAAATCTTTGTAGCCTGACATGTTACGTTTCTATGCAATAAAATCTGCCAGAGGTTAAGTTATTTCCTATTTTTCTCTTTTGGACATAACATTAAATTTCTGAAGGATGCCTTCTTTCTTCTTTTATCCTCCCTTACCCCTTGTTTGACCATGGCAGCTTTTGATAGTCTTTCCATAGCCTTTTTAATAGATGACATTGTCTCCAATATGTGGTCATTCAGCAGTCACCATGCTACCTGCAAAGATTTTGTGCTTTCAGCTGCCCCTTTTAGTTTCCTTTTTTAAGGTGCTTCCTCATTTTTCTTGGAGCTCCCTTTTTTCCATCAAGCATATGCAAAGTAAATGCTGACCTCTGTCACTCCTGGAACACAGGGAAGGGCCACATAGTCACTGCTAGGGAGCACCTCCATGTCCACAGCACTTTGGACAGTGCTTGTGCACGCTTCAGGCCCAAGGCAAGGCTGACATTTCCTCTCCTGGGTTTCCCTCCATGAATTAGTTGTTTGTGGCAGTGCAGGCAGCAGGAAGCCTTGCCGTTCCCATCCAGGTCTGAGATTTCAATCTGCCTTGCCTGTTGTTTCATTTACTTTAGTGACGTGAATTAACTCTAAGCTTTCTCTAACACTCATACTAACATGACCTATTTTGTAATATCATGCTTCAAAGGGTTCAGAAAAGGCAGTGTCTCACTTTACTCTGTCTTGTACTCCAGTATGTGCCCAACAGATAATTTTCTGAGTTTCATTTCAATAGGGGATTGTGGAGATAAAAAAAAAAAGAAAAAAAAAGTTAAATCAGAGCTAAGCTTTTTTTTTCTCTTCCATTTTCAAGTTTGCAGCCAAACCAAGAGGCTATTCCCCAGCCCTAATTTCAGCAGTTTTCACAGAAGAAACACTAAAAATTTTCATCATTTCAGTGTTTTTCCAGTTGACCATTATTTAACGCTGTAAGTTAGATTTCAGTATATTTGCATATCTGCATTTAACAGCTTAGAAAATGTAAATTAAAAGTTAATTACACTGAAATATGAGGGGAAATATAATTATTATCTCAACATTAATAGTGTCAAGGAAACATATTTCAATACTTGAGTTAAACTGTGTAGTTATCGAGATCTGCATTAAATTATATGGCTTGTGCTATCCATAAGGGGAAACTAGATTATAATTTATTCCTTCTGCCTTTACTATTTCTGAATATATATAGTCCTCTGACATATCATAATATCTAATTGCTTTTTCTTCTTTTTTTTTCCTTTCCTTGTCTTTTTTGGCCCTGAAGGCTTACATCAGAACATCAGTAACTTACTACAGTGAGTTATTTTGACTTGATCTACTTCTGGTTTACTGCAGACACAGCAGCCTTGGCTGGGACTATAACTTTGACAGGCAAATTCCAGTTCCTTTAGTCATCAACAATTCTGAATTACCAAGGGAAAACTGTTAACAAATTTCTGACATGAAAATACTGCCTCTTGTCGCTGTCATGCAATATCTAGAATAAGCAAGTAAGCAAGTGCTCATTTTCTCATTGAGATGACATATGTCTTTAGTCTTACCCACCTGAGCTTTGATACTTAGTGTGTCACATACCTACAAGAACTATGAAATTTAAAATGGAAAACTTTTCCAAAGAAAGTTCCAATTCAGTTTAAAACCCTGTGATGTTCTATACTTGCAGAAATGGCATTTTGGATGTTGCAGGCACCTAATAGGTGAAAGTTGTAGGACAAGGAACCTTTTTTGGCTCTCCTCTCCTTTACTTGCAGCTCTAAAGCCTGAAGAAAATCAAAGCTTGAGACACGGCAAAGCTTGAGACAACACAATTCAAATAAAAACAATGTCAGCAGAAGAGCTTCCCCAGGGACTTTTGCCCAGATACAATGAAGTATCTCTGTGTTTGCCTAAGTTTACATACGTAGATATTGTCATGGATGTCTGCTTTAAAACAATGAACTCTTCTTCAGCCTAATTCAAGGACTTTGTCTCACTTTGGGTGAATACCTAAATTAGCGAAGGGAAAGGAAGGCAGATGCTTATTTTTAATAACATGGGGATAGTCTGTCTGTCTGTCTTTCACTGTCTTTTTCAAATTTCCTCATCCCTAATTTCCAAAAGATGTCTCATTCATCCCGCTACAAACTAAAAGTATTTTCATATTACAGAAGAACTTTTTCTCTGTCATGCCCATGGTGAATGTGATAGCAACAAGGTATATCTGTATGCACAGGGGTTCCCCAAATATTGTTACTAGTGATAGAGCTGATATAGTGATAACCCTGACTGGATATTTTTACATCATCTGTCCGCTCTAGGAAGACGTCTGGAAAGAGGCCAC
The DNA here is from genome assembly GCF_000699105.1 of Pygoscelis adeliae. Classification (NCBI taxonomy): domain Eukaryota; kingdom Metazoa; phylum Chordata; class Aves; order Sphenisciformes; family Spheniscidae; genus Pygoscelis; species Pygoscelis adeliae. The sequence goes on from NW_008825113.1 coordinate 4,537,141, forward strand.
AGTTTTCCTGTTCTCATTATTTTGAAAATACATTTTAGAGTGATACTCATTGGTGATAAGTATAGATTTGAGTATATAACACCAGTGATTGAATAATTCAGCATTCTTTCTGAAATGATCTTCTTTTCAAAAGGAGAGAAATCACATCTTCTTTGAACAAAAAATTATTGTTTCACTGGCATTATATTTTTTTTATCTTTAAAACTAGGCAGAGGGTTTTGGGTACAATCAGCAAGTCAAATCCATTAGAAACTTTTGAAAATGTTGAACTTCAATCAAAGTTCCCATGTTGCATTGTAGATATTTCACCTCTTCCATCAGGCAATTTGGGAACAAAAGTTAGATTTTTAAAAGTTGCTTACTGTTACAATACTTTGCATAAATCCTTTGGGCTGAGAGAAGTGGTAGTTCTTTCCCAAATCTGTTAATGAATTTCACACTAAATACTTTGTAATCTTTAGAAACAAGGGACTTAACCTAAATTGCTTTTCCATCATTTTGAAAATATGGCAGTCTTCCCGATGGTAACATCTACTTTTTTTTACTGGTGTTCTAATTCACAACCATAAAATCTGATTATAATGGCATTGTCCTGGTTGAGTTTCCTTCATTTTGTACCTCCTTATAGTAATCACAGTAGCCTATGCTGATAAGCAACCAGACTAATGCACAGATGGTGGTCAGAGAGTAACTTTCAGTTTCAAGTACTCCAATTATACTATTCCCCTGGGACTTCCACTCGCAAAACAAGGTCACTTGGGGTCTGCCCAGTGACAGTGACAAACAGTGCTTCTAATTAAAGAAACCCAAAACACTGTTAGTGCTATTTGCAGTTTCTCAGGGACCAGTAAGAAAAATATTTTAGCTTCACATTTTGCTAATTATTATGAAATAAATGTATATTTGTAATTAACGAGGACAGGCAATAATAAACCTTTGGCCTTAATTTCATTCACGTGCATGGTGACATAAGATCATATAAAATAAGAGTATTGGTGACAGTCTCTCCCAGTGAATGGAAACAACCACACTCGGTGGACTTGTGTTGCCGCAAAGCATCTTTACAGGCTGCTGGAGAAACATTCATTACAATGTACCACACTTATGTTTCATTAATACATAACCGATGTATAGAATTGCTCCGTTAATCTTAAAGACGAATGACTACTGTCAGGGCTTTGTTACAGACTTACCTCTACCACCAACACTTGTGTGCTAAGACAATAATAGCAACATGGCATTTGGTCTTGAGTAAGGGGAAAAATAATGAATATTCCAAGTAATTAAAGATACTCAATTTAGACAGTTGATCTTATTTTCCAGGAGCTGGTACTGTGTGTTTCACTAATGAGTCATTGCAAGTACCAAACACCAGTGTTAACCTACAAATTTTTAACCTGCAGGAAAAACGATTAATGATATTATGTGATTGTTGGCTTTTAACCAGTTTCTTTAGCTTCTTCCTTTCAGCCAGAAACAAGTCTACCCAAACTTCAAGAGATAAAAAGGTAAAAGGTCAAGAAAGATTCAGCTGTAATTAACTTTTGAACACATTGCTCTGCAGAGAACTTTGCTTAATGGCCACGTTCATATGCTTGGACCTTTTTTTTTTCCCCAGTTTGATTCCTGGTCAGATCAGATCAATGTGCACCTAAAATGATGGCTTTGCAAAACAGCAAAAAGGAAAAGGAAAGTCTTGCAGACTGCATTTGAATTCTTGTGATCGTCTTATCACATAGTTGCACATATCTGTTTCAGACTCTATGAGTGAAGTGACATGTCAAAGTTCAGGATGGGCTGGGCAAACACCAAAATGGGCTACATTCAAGTACATGGAAAGCAAGTTCACTTAGATCCCCAAGCTCTCTCTGCTAACACGCTGGGACTGCAGGGAACTGAAAGCTTCAGGGAACACAACGTTTCTAGTCTGCAAGTCCAGCTGTGCTTCAGAGGGAGCAAAAGTTATCAACCTCTCATAGATTGTTATCTAATAGCAAAAATTTTAATGTGGGATGTGTGTCCACATCACACGAATGTGGTGACCAGTGTGTTAAATAAGCATTTGGGGGATTTGTGGAATTGGGTGCAAGAAAGGCAGACTGCATTGTTTTAGTAAGTTACAAATTATGAACATATTTTATAAAATAAAGTGACCTTTTCACTTTTCCTGCAGTCAAAAAGAGCAGAAAAAATGGATTCCAAAGAAATATGATTTCATTTTGTTGTGAAAATGATGACTATATTGGGAAGTGTATTGAATAGAAACATAACATTAAATCAGTAACAAAAATGCTTTTATTCCTATAAAGCCAAATATGTCTGCTTTCTATTAACAGTGACTGCTGTAGTTCAGTATGTTCTACTTCATCTTTCCAACACCAGTCTTTCTATATTTAAATTAAACTGTGCTCTTAATTGTTTTGGGGAGTGTGTGTCATTATCATGAGTTTGCTATGATTATTTTATTAGATCCCATGGGAGAAATGTGGCATATAAGTTTAGCAACAACCAGGCTATCCCTGGAAAAAAATATTCAACTTCAGAAGAAATAGAAGTCAAAATTAAATGTTTCTGAGGGGAAATGAGAAGGTTGGTGGAGAATAGGCTATACAACACCAGGTATTTGGGGATCCTAAGACCAACATACTTAAATTTGCTATTAGGGTTTATCAAGGCAAACATACTTAAATTTGCTGCCTGTGTTTATTTCCTAAGTTAATGACACCTTTACTGGGGCACTTGTTCTTCATGGAACAAGCTCCTATCTCTATATCTGTCCATTTTGTCTACTCGATGTCTACTTTCTGACATAAAATTATATTTTAATTTATTGCTAAATGTACCTCCTTACCCAGCACTTAAGCCTTATTTCTAACCCATGAATTCCATTAACACAATTTACATGTTTTAAAGTATACTGGTTTGGGATATTTATTTTCTTGTCTGTGTTTGGAGGAGACAGAACAGCATAGTGGCAGAGAAAGAAGGAGAGAAAAATGCCTTTGAAAAGTTGCGAGTTAAAGATTAGAGAAATTCAGGCAGACATTCTGCCTCAAAGAGGATGGGATCTGTAGCCTAGGGAGGGAGGATGAGGTTACGGCCTTTAAGCCATGCTATGCGGGAAGATCCACAAGAAAATCTAGGTCAGTCTCTCACAAAAGATTGCAAACTGCTCAGTAGTAGTGGCAATCTATATTTGGTATTTGTGTTAGAGAGAGGCAGAAGATCCTCACTTGACCCCAAGCACAGTACCAGACAAGAGGTGGTGGTGAGAGAACAGGTGTGGGCATAGTTTTAGGGGCTAAATCTCCATTAGGTGCCCCACTTCCAAGAAATCCAGATGCAAACTCCTTCTGACTGGTTTTCCCCTTGTTTATTTCCTATTACTGGTAACTACAGAGAGCTCTTTTTTTGTATGCATTTTAATATCTGCAGTTGACTACCATTTTGAATTGCTTAAACATTTATAAAGAAAATTAATTATTTCCAGCACAGTCCATGGATTTCCCCTGTTTCTTTTTTATGGCAAGGATCTCTCTCTTTTCCAGAGCATGTAAAATTTGGCCCATGGATGTATATTTTCCATTTGCACTCCTCCATGTCTTTGCCTCTTCCACTGCATCACCAACAAACTTCTGCTCTTTGCTCTTAATACCTTTCCTTTACCACTCAGCTTCACCCAACGCTATTAATTTATCAAGCTCTTCACCTCCAATTGCACTGGCAGATAGTCCCAGTTGCACCAATCTTCAAGTCTTCCCCATGTAACCTTTCAAGAATGAGAGGAAATGGGGGAACCATAAAGGTTCAGTCCATGAAGAGAAGAAGAAGAGTCCCTCTGCAGTATGCCTCTCTACATCAGTAAAGGGAAGCTGGAGACACTGGCCTCCTTAGCACAAAGCCAGCCTTTGTCTGTATCCCACAAAGTCCTCCCAAAGATTTAAGAAGTTGTCATCTTACTCCCTTTTGGTGAGCTGAGAGAATGACTTTGTTACATGACTTCTTCCATACTTCCATAGCAGTCACTCCTCATCCCCACAGCCCCTTGCTGTCGTGGGACTGCTTTGTTTAGTGGTGCAACCTTGTCTGCTTGCATGGCCCATGCTCTGTAGGACACGCTGGCCCTTCAAAACATACTTATCTGTACAGTGCTTGGCATAGCATAAAATTTTATTGTGATGCATATTCCACCAAAATGCTATCACAGTGAAGTTGTTGCAGATTAAATTATTTAATAACTCTGCTTAATTAGTTAGACCTCACTGAAGGCGGAATGTGCTGATTATTGGCCCATCACTACAGAAGACAGTTTGAGAGCATATCTGAGGTAGTTTAAAATGAGCCACCATGGAGCATCGTGCTGCTAGATTGCTCCTTGCTCTATTAAAGGTAGCTCAAAAGAAAGCTTTTAAAGGTGGCATCTCCATGTTGCATCAAGGTCTGGAGCACCAGTATGTGACTGTGCATGATGAAGTACTACCAACATTTCTCACTGGGTAGATGCAATGGAAGAAGTGGAAAAAACATGGGAGTGTGGATTAGGAAGACCTACAGGGGAATATCAAGGCATTAGTATGGTAAGGTGAGAATCAAGAGTTCCATTTCTGACTGTGTATGCTCACCCTTTTACCTCTCTCTATGCTTCAGTTCCACATCTGTTAGAGAGTATGCTGGCTCACCTCTAATTCTCAGAGCACTTGAAGGCTAAATACCAGTACTCAATACACAAAATACAGTAACGTCCCTCAAATACTATTGGTAAATAGCATATAAAAATTCTTACGGAAAACAGGAAAGAGACAGGTTGGAAAAATACTAAGATTCTGTTTTAGCAGAAACTAGAGAGGGAGGCTGTAATCTTTCTGAGCACCCTGTAGAATTCAAGTTACTGTTAATTAATGAGTGAGATGTCAACACTTTACTTGACAAGGATGTTTTTTCTCAGAATGAGCAGAGATGCAGCACATTGTCTTTCCTAATGAAAATGAGGTGAATGAATGGCCCTACTGTTTTCACTGTTATTCTTTTTTCTGCATTTTAACGGTGCATTACCAAAATGTGAACTGCCTTGTCCAACTTTCTCCTGTATTTACAGATACCATTAAAAGCAGCCAGGTTGCACTGATGTGTATTCTAATGGCCGATGGTAGCATCTAATTGTGTGAACAAGATGGGAAATACCTGATGTTCCTTTAAATGACAGAAGAGTGGTTCATTACAGGTCATGGAAGTAACACAGACTGCCATCAGTAAGGATTCCCTGGAAATGTTTATGCCTTCTTCACATATTATTCTCTCATGCCGTGTTTGTGGATTTGATAAAGGCTAATTATCCTTGCCTAATGTGAAGAGCATTCCAGGACTATCTGTGTGGATTGCCCACTAGGTGTCATACTAGAAGGCCTGTGTTTAATGCACATTTGTGAGTCACCTCATGTTCAGATAAAGGATACATCATACACCCTCTGCAACACAGGCCACAAATTTAAAAAAAAAAAAAAATATGGTCACTGTATACATTAGCTCTTAAAACAAAATAAGCACACCACTATTCCTGGATGCATTCCCAAGGCATATGTGAGAAGAGTTTCAAAAACAGTATTCCCAAAGAAATACATTAACTGAAAGATATTGCAGTACAGAAGATTCCCTAGAGAATCTGATTATGTTTAGGTGGCAATATTTGCACATTGCATCTTCAAAACATCAAAGTGGGGTTCCTACTGTTGGCTATGTTATAGGTAAAAGCTAAAATATAAACAAATTGGCCAAAAGTGAAAGAAATTACATCAATCATTATTATGTATGAAAAATTACATTATCAAAAGCATCAAACATTATCAAAAACGAGTGAGCAATTCAACAGTTAAGGTGAGAAACAAAGAGTGAATACATTACTGTATTAAACATCACTTGTAGTGTTTTAAATACACTGTACAATATTGTAATGTCATCCACCAGCAGCAATGAATACATACAAAAGAAAAATAACATGGGCCTGAACATGCTCGTGCTGCACATGCTTAGAGTTTACAATGGCAGCTCAGAATGATGTATAAATCTGTTAACATGGACAGAGACATTTTAAAATCCTAATTCCGATATAACCTAACTCAGCCTGCTTCGTGGGTCTAAGTCTAACTTATACCCAAATCTAACTCATTTGGCAGGTTGGCTACCTCCCGAAGCAGTAACCCACCAGCAAACTCAAGTGGCTGGCAGGTCTGCAGAGCTTTGGAGATAAATGAAGGCAAAATCTCTCAAGAAAATACTATCATTAAATTAAATTATTTGCTTTGCATATTTAAATTAGAAAGATTTTAACCACTTCCCTTAAGGAATCCTTTTATTTCTGTCTAGGTTTAAATGGTAAAATGCCCACTTTTTCTCCAGCAGGAGTTGGTTTTCAGTACACTGCAGTCATTTGCCCAAGACTACCATTAAAAAACACATCACACCAGCTCCTTCTTGATGATGGCCTATTTGCACAGGTTTCTAAAAAATCAGCTCAGGATTGTCTGTCCCAGTTTTAATTAAGTCAATCAGTTGTAATTACAGGTCTAAACACCTACCTATGCACTTGCCAAAAAAAGCCTTACATTTTTTTCTTGCTGCCTCATATTGAATACTCCTATGAAGCGCTCATACAACACCTGCTTCACATTAAAATCTGCGCAAGACAGGTAACAGTGATACCAATTTTAGTAGCATGTGGTAATATCTAATTACTGACAGAACATCATAAAATGGTTATGAAAGTAATAATTTTATGTCTCCCTCAGAAAATGTCACTAGAAAGTCCAAATCTGACTAAGAGAAACTGATTTACTTCCATTAGAATTCAAGTAACTGCCTAGTTTTGTCACTGTAACTTCAAAAAATGCTAATTAATTCTAAATCAGAATGTATGTAATTACAATAGTTTTCTGCTGGAAAACAAATTACCTGGTGCCCTTGGCGTGAACGAGACAGAAGATATTTCATATTCCTTTCAACAGCATAAATATTTTACCTTTTAGGCCATGAAAATAGTATGCCAACCATAAACATTCTTTTTTTCCCTCTCAAATGTTTAGAGACTGTTTTCTTCCTCTTAGCATGGAGACACTAAAGAGTTGATGATCTGCTTGCCAGTCAGTTTAGTCTCACTCTCTCGGTGGGTTTGTGGGAAAACTGTGGCATGCCAAGTTATTTTTGGCCAAATGTTACAGTGTAAAGAGCCTTCAGGAGCTTTCATTTAGTGAGTGGACTAACTGGCAACTGTTGTACCTGCAGAATGTGAATTGATGTTGCCATGGAAATAGAATAACTTTTTTTTTTATTCTGCCTTTACATATTTGGATTTGCCCTAGTACAGAAGTCAGCTTGGGAAGAATCTTCAAGAACTGAATGAAAGACAAGGCAGCCTCTTGGCGAGCGATCAAAAGTTATTTGCATCTATTTCAGATAATGGTCATTTATGAACAAACCACTTGAGTTTCTCTTCCTAAATGGGAAGGTGAAAAATAAAAATCCTCATTTCATCATTGTCTGTTGTTTTCTGCCATATAGTTTTCCATTGCATTTTTCATACTGACCAAACTTCACAAAAATGTTCCTCTTTCAAAAGGCGGTGGGGACAGTTCTGCTTGCTTTCTTTAAAAAAAAATAATAAATGCACATAAGGCTTACAAATTTGTAATGAAGGAATATACACTTTTGCATGTGATCCAGTGCCACAGAGCTATGCAAAAGACAGACTCTCCAGCTGCATGACAACAGTAGCCCTAGAAGTGAAATTTATGTACCTTGAGATGACGCAGTACCAAGAGAGACCTCCCCACCCCAGCCTGTCTCCATCTTTAAAAAAAGTCAAGGAGACGTTTCCATCCAGTCATAAAATCATCGTCGTTTGATCAGACAGTATGTTAACCTTGGACTCTTTAAATCATCTAAGTATGAAGTCACTGAAAGTGTTGCAAATCATGTTTTCACAGAGGGACGATTTCAGAAAAGGGAAGTATTATTGACACGGTCAGTAATGTTTCTTTTCTGTACTAGTCTAAAGACTTCAGCAAAAAGCAAAGGAGCTTTAAACCTCAGAATTTACCTCAGTTTGACAAAAAGCCAAGAACTCACCATGTCTGCAGAGTACTACTGTGTTCAGTGCAGACAGACAGACCACAATAAGAAGTTAAAAATGGATGGGTTAAGTACAAGTGGTTACCATATGATTTCTGCACTAAGAGGAATACAGCCCATGCACATTTGTCTTGAGGTGGGGGATGGTGGTGAAAGACAAATCCACAACAGGTTGGGATTTTCATCTAAACAGATTAGAAGCACAAGTCTTACCAGAAGCCAGTAGGGCTTGTGCCCTTCGTATAAGAACTTAAAAACTGATAAGCACTTTGTGGCACAGTGTTTAGGATTTTGGTGGTGGTGGGGAGGTGTTGATCTGTTTTTTTTCTTTTTTTTAGTGGAGTTGAGATTCCACTGTTTTTCCTATTGTGGTAATTTTATCTCCCACTCAAGTCTCAGAGGGGAGGCAAGATCTTCCAATATACTGCCTGTCAGCACTTTAACAGCTAAAACTGATCAAGGAAGGAAAATGAGGCTTTTCCTTGTTGCTGAAATATTCTTTAGATTTAGATAAATCTAAACATTGTTGCCCCTCCAGGTCTTTGCATTTTCTTCACTTTTCCTCGTTTAGTTCCACATCTCCTTTAATGAATTTTTAACTACATGCACCAGCACTTCCTATTTACTCTCTCCTTAGCTTAAAGATTAATGTAGATATCTGAAGAAACATCTTTAGCTTAAAACCATGGAAAAAATCATTTTGTTCATACATGCATTTAGACACAACCATGTTTACCTGATTTGCTTAATGGGATAGAAGATTTCACAGCTGCGTATTAGCCTGAGTCAGAAAATATTGAAAGAAAGATGAGGAAAGGATATTTCTCTGAGAAAACTTCTTATGGACTCATTTATGATTCTGACTGAAATCTTGTCACACTGGAATCAACAGGAAAACTGCCATGGTCTCCAGCAGGACAAGAATTTCATTCCTTTTTTGGTTATTGCTTTTATCTTTCCCCACAAATGAGCATACCTGCTGAGTTCCGTAATTTTCTTTCATATTCCCAGTGCAAAGGATGAAACCACAGTCTAATATACAAATGAGGCCTAAATTTTCTATCAGATACATCAAGGACAAAGAAAGCACTGTACACACATTGACTCTATTCACAAAGTAAAGCATGACTGCAGCATGCCTAAGCATCCTTGGTGAGGGTGTAACCTGTCTAGCTGGGGCACTGGCATCCATGAAACCCTAGGAGAATGCACAAACCTGAGACCTGCAATACTTAAGAATGAAGCTGTACATTTGGTCCTCGAGTAACTGAAGTCAGCTTAGGTATACCTCTAATTTAATACAAATTCAGTTTATTTACTAAACTGGAGATGTGTCTGTCTGGAAGTTATACACTGTTACATGCAAGCGCCATGACCGCTCACAGTTTAGGTTTCAAATCTATGCAAGTTATCTGCATATCGTACTAGTTAAAAACAATGTTTTTAAAACCACTGGAGTTTTTTTCTAGTTTAATAATGCAAATAAGAGGTTTTTCTTTCTGAAAAGGATAGGGGGCGTATTTGTAACTCACTGCCGATCAGACCTTCCAGGATCCTGGGCCATTTCAGCACGCTGTGTATAACAAGAAATTGCATTTATTACAGCTATGTAATATTCAGATTCTTTCAGGCCTTGACAGGAGCCATGCTATCTCAGATTTATT
>NW_008825113.1:4546952-4553070 GCF_000699105.1 Pygoscelis adeliae
CAGCATAAATGTTTTTGCTTTGGTTCTAGAATTGTGACCTGTAAACTCGAGCTGACATTTACCAACACCCCTTGTTGCCTTTGACTGATTCAGGGCCAAAGTAATCTTATGGTAAATTCATCAGCTTTCGTGGACTTCCATGGTGATGAACTTGAATCCAACCTCCTGTATTTAATACATTTTTAACATGAAGGACTAACGAATAGCAAGAAGTCTCCAAGAGTAAACTGTATTTCAAATTTCCTACTTGTATTTAATGAGTTCTAGCACTGTATTTTAAAATGGCACTATATTTAGGCTGTGGTATTGCATCCATAAATATAATGTAGTGCCAATAAATATTTCTCTGTTGACATGCAATGCAGAATTCTCACTGTAACCATACATCACACTTTTTGTCAACCTATCAGTCTGTCTGACTACAGGCTAATACATCTGTTTCTGCTTGCATTTTTAAACTTAGAAAAGTCTAACTTGGGCTTTGCTTATTCTGCAGGAAATCTCTGGATCTTTCTGAAAATTTTCACGAATAAAATTTTCTCTAGAGTATCTATTAACTATTGATATTTCATATATGCAAATTGAAAATAAACAGTAACTCCAATTATGCCTTTTTTTCTTCTTTCTTCTCAGTTTAACAAGTCCCCATCTCCCACATCTCTCTCCCACACCATTTTGTCATTACTCCTCCTGCAGCCATCAACCATTCTACGTCAAATGCTTCAACTCCTATTGGGAAAAGAACAAGAACTATCTCGGACTAGAGCAAACCAAGTTTCAAATCTTCCTCATATATCACAGAGGAAACAAGGGAAAGGGAAGAATAAACATAAACCTCCAATTTTTAGCTCCTTAAGATACGTTTAAAAATAACTGTCACATTTTGACCAGTAACAAATGTAGGTAGGTCTGCAGAAGCAGGCTGTAACCATAAGGAAGAACAGTCACTCCTACAGCTGTGGGCACATGCCTGCACCTGCTTGTGCAATTTCACTGTGCACAAGCCTCCCGTGTCAGAAAAGCACAAAGACACAACAGCACAGAAAATGACCTTGTCATTTCAAAAACCCTCCCCAAATTTCACTGATTTTCATACAATTCATCTAACAATTAATATCAAATAATTCTTTACCCACCCTCATGAGGATGATTCTCCAATCCCATATAGTATTCCTATTATTGTCTCACCAACAGTAAATGTAGTCCCCTTAAGAAGTCTAGCAAAACAAACAATAATTGTGAATCACAGATCCTTGAAAATGAGTCCTTTTTGCTTTAAAAAAAAAAATTCTCAAAAATTTCAGAAAAATGTGTAAATGCCAGTATTTCGGACTCATTTCTTGAGTGCTGTGCTTCCAAAAGCATCTTTTCCTTTAGGGAGGATACGCCATACAATGCTTAAAGGATATTCTTTTTTTAACTCAGAAAAGCTGCTTCCCAAACCTCCTTGAACACAATTTTCCAACTGGCTTTCCCACCTAGTAGGGAATATTTAACACCATTCCACAGGCCTGATTCAAGGCCAGTGAAGTCAATACACACCCACTGTTTCTAATGACCAGAGGCCCCTCTCTTTTGCAAGTCAGAGTACTTTATTGTACAAGAAGGTAGCCAGATAGGGAGAATTAAAAAGCAATCATCTCCTGCTGAGATTGGACCAGATTCCAAACTGCAGTCTTTTAAGTTTTTTTTTGTGGCCGTGTACAGGCTTTGTAGATGAAATGCCAAAAGCAGAGAATCTGATTGCAGTGACCTCATTATTGCTATAAAGATACTTCAGTGGACAGTAAATGTGATGAGCTGCTAAATAATTGATTATTTCAAGAACTTAACGCTGAGTGCTTTTCATGCATCGGTACAACATGCTATTTTCTAGGTGTTGGTGTGTCAGCAAAACTCTGAACCACTCACCTATGGTTCTCGCTGAGTAGAAAAAAAGAAAAGAAGTGGGAGTTGGAGGCAGTTCCCCTGAAAGCTGAAAAGCACTGTTTGCCATCAGCTTCTTCAAAACCAAACTGCAGTAAAGTTTTGACTCAGCTCTTTGCACTTAAATGCAAACTTCTAATATCACTATTGCTGAGGAGGAGATGTTATTTGTTTATGGCAATAAAGCAGCAAATTCTCATATGCTTGGAAGCTTTTAATGGAAATTTTCCCAGCAGGTAGAAATCTTTACTCCACCCACACGCAGCATATTGCTCTGCGGCTACAGCTATTGCTCCCGGCCATGGGCTGGGGTAATGCAACATATCTTAAGTTTCTTCTCAGATGACCTTGTAGATTGCCAGATAAATAAAGGTCAAGAGAGGAGCCCAAAGTGTTAGAGAATAGGGCAGAAATATTCCACAGTAGGTAGGTAGAGATGGAAATGTTCCATTTAAGTAAGCACTCCTTAGATCTTAGATCCTTAGAGCTGTGCCCAGTTTTCAGCTCCCCAGTACAAGAATGATATTGACATACTGGAGTGAGCCCAGTGGAGGTCAAGGGGCTGGAGAACATGGTGCATGAGGAGAGGCTGAAAGAAGTGGGCCCATTCAGTTTGGAGAAGAGAAGATGAAAGGGAGATCTTACTGCTGTCTGGACCTCTCTGATCAGAGAACAGACAGACACTGGCGCTAGATGTTTTTGGAGGTGTGCAGTGATAGGACAATTCCTTTTTTTTTTTCCATGAGGATGGTTAAATACTGGAACAGAGGCCCAGAGTGGTTGTGGGACCTCTGTCCTTAGAGGTGTTCAAGATTTGACTAGTCATGGCCCTGAAAAAACCTGATCTAATTAGACTGTTTCTGAACAGAGGGTTGGATTGGATTAGCTTCTGGAGGATCCCTTCAACATAATTTATGATTCTGTGAGACATGAGAAGGAGGGAAAGACTTGGCATCTCTAACCTAATTTCCAAACTAATATAAAATATTACCCATTTAAAATATATGCACTGTGTCACTGCAAAAAAACCCTCTGGTTCAAAGTTCAAAGCTGTTATGAACAATAGCATTCCTAATAGGGACTTAAACATAAAACTATCTTGAGGACTTAAAACAAACGAACAGAAATTCAAATAAAATCTGAATAGGAAAATAGGGAATAAATAAGTAATTGACCTACTTGGGGTTTTTTTCCCCTATCCTTGGCCATGTTTACTTGTACCAGATCTAAGGGAAATGTTCCCCTCCTCTGGAATAAGCTTCATTTTTCCTAAAATGCCATCATATCTGGAAGACATTTAGGAACAAGCTTGACATTCTGAAACCATATGCATTCACAAGTGAAAGAGAAACAAATAACAGTGACAACCAAACTGTGAATAGCTGTTAACATCTTTGGAGATTGTGATCTATCTACAGACTAGGCAGAAGGAGAATACATTTTGTGTTTCAGTTATTTAGTCAATTTTCCACAATTCTGGCAGTGTTTCACCAAAGTGATATCACTTGACTCTGAATAAACTAAAGGTTGTGATTTGTACCTATAGCAAAATTCATTGGGTTGGGCTCATATTAAAACATAACATTTAAAATGAAAATCAGAGCTAAACTGGATGCATGAGGACATCCATTTAGAGTTTAATAAAAGCATCTTAGAGATCAAGGCACAAAACTCAACCTTGTTGCAAATTAATTATCAAAGTTTACACGACGTATACTGATATGAATCATTTGCCTTTTTAATGCTCCTTCCTGTCTAGTTTCTTTGACTCTCCTTCACTTGACATCCTTATTTATTTAATATGACTGGATGGTCCAAAATGATAGTTTCTCTGACAGCCAAAGAAAATTAGAACAGCATGACATCAGCAACAAGAACAGAATGCAGGAACAAAGAGACTAAAATGGAAGAACATAAGTCTTGGCCCAACTCACTTTCTCTTCCTCTTTGACTCTCCTCTCTCATTTCTGTATAATACATGCCTCTCACATATTCTCTTAGTAAGTTCTGAAGTAGTAGATAAGCCCAAGAAGACTGAACATTTGTGCATATGCAACAAGAAAGCAAGAAAATATTCTGCAGTCTTTTTTTTTTTTTTAGTCTTTCTGTGTGCTGTGTACACGTCCTTACCAATATGCAAACAATATGTCGCAGCAGTGCCACAAGGAAACAAAAAGATGGTCTTAGGATGTTGAAAGGCAACAATAACTTCTCTACAAATAGGAAAATTCACTGTGAAACAAAAAATATTTTGCAGTACAGTTACTTCTGGATTACTATTTACAATTATCCCTTTGTCACTGAAAATAAATGTTCGCTATTCTGTACTTAAACCAAAATACAGATATCTATGGTCAATAGAAGTTAGAGGCAAAAGCCACTCAATCTGTACTGAGTGTTCTGTAATCGGGGGGCAAACAGAGCAATTCCTATGGCTGCTCCTCCATGGGAGCAAGGTGTGAGCAGGTCAGATAGATACCCCATTGTTTGTGTAACTGATATTACTCTCTACTTCCATCCCGGCAATATGAAAGTAAAGGGAAAAACAGCTGACCTGGATACAGAGGTCTGAAGAACAGAAGGACTCATAGCAGGTGGATCATGTAAAGGGCACAAGCAAAAGAAAAAGGGACAAAATGCAGCAAAACCAGAAAAGAAACAGGGATGGAAAAGGTCTATAACCAGTGCAGAAAGGTCTTTCTCTGAACTTGAATGTATCTTGGGATTCCTCTCTGCAATCATTGGTACACAGAATTTTCTTAATGCTCAGCTAGTTGCTGAAGCCCTATAAAGAAAAATACCCTTTTGCTGCTAGCTTTTCCCGCATAAGTCCTTCACGGACGATGTTCTTGTGCAGCTAGATGTCCAAAACCCAACTGATAACTCATAAGGGACCTAAAGTGGTGCATATGATAAAGATATTATTTAAGCATTCTTTTCTGTGTAGGAAAATGCACTTAAAAATGTATATTGACATTTTATTTGGGTTACAAAAGCAAGCAGGCAACCAGAAGTTGGACAACGCCAGAGATAAAATAGCTGGTGTGATCTTGTTCTTTCCCTTTTCCTCACATCCTGGAGTTCTTCATCACCGTTAAATGCTGCTACACTTACATCCTGTCTTTGCCTTAAGCAATCTCCTTTTCGTTGCACAGCGGGAATGGCACCAGCAGCTCTAGGCAAGACTGCAAACAGATATGACTGGATCTAGGAAGCATTAGCTGAAAAGCAATAGGGCACGTATTATCTTTTGGAAGGATGGTTGCCAAAGTTGTAGGAAGGCCAGACATAACCAAAAAGCAAAAGCCGGGGCAATCTATAGCAAACTTGCGGCAATGCCTTATTATGACCATATCAGTGGTTTTCTCTGACACCTCTAACAAGTTGCAGGGAAACACCTGAGAGCATTGGCTCTCCATTTAAGGTGTGTCACTGCAAAAGCTTAGTGTGCCTGAGGTGTGTTCAGTGCAAACAGAAGGTTCTCATTTTCTCTTGACAGCAAGGATCTAACAAGCTCTGTGGAGTATAACGTCTACTGCAAATGGCAAGTTTTACAGATTACAGCTCAGCCAATTTTGAACAGCCTTTCATTAAGACATCAGAAGGATCCTCTCTGATTTCAGAATTATCTCCTTGCCCTGCTACAAACATGAAGACATCCCAAATATTCAAAACACACTTAGATCTCTGTATACATGACAGAAGTTAGGTCACCTTGCAACCCACTGACGTTTTCCTGGAGACTGTATAAGCAGGTAACTGAATTGCACACTTGGTGGGATTTCCAGGAAATCACTGGGCATCACATTTCACAGAGCAATAAAAGCTCTTCAGTACTTAGTAATACTGATGTATTTCCCTCCATCAGCCCCTATTTTCTGTAGCTGTTAGTGGCATCACGCATTTGGAAGAAGCTGGTCTGTGGATCCTGAGAATGTATGCCTCATTTAAATGCAAAAAAGGACATGTTTTATGTTTTATTTCTTTAATGTTAATTGCACTGATTGATATGACAGTGGTCTTCATGCTTTGTACTTTCTTTTATTACCACCTATAAGCAGTGGAACTCCATTTTAAAAAGCCCTGAGATAAGACAGATGGTAACATTCTAGAGAACAAAAAAACTGCAAATCATATCCTAGCACTGGGGAAAAGTTGTTGGTAATTTTTTATTTCAGTGCAACTACTTTTT
>NW_008825113.1:4553115-4561604 GCF_000699105.1 Pygoscelis adeliae
AATGATTTTTGCTATATTCCATCTCTTTTCAATGTGAAACATAAAAATAGGTTGACTCTCATCTTTATGCAGAAATCCTGGATACTAGATAAAACCAATAACTTTATTACTATTAAGAATAATATTAAGTATTATCAGTAAGATGAAATAATAAAAAAAATTTGAAAAGTAAGATTTTTTTTTCTCCAGAAACATATTTTTCCCTCTTATTTTATATATGAACTGATGTATAAGTATACTGTGTATGCCTACAACTCTTTTATTTGATGGGTTCACTGAAAACTCAGTGATTTCTGGCAAAGATCCAGAAAATCAGGAATTGATATACATACTTATCTGAGATCACATACAACATTTTGCTATTGCAAAAAAAACTTTAATGCTCTTAAAAGACTTTTTGTATTCCCTCTTTCCATACCCTTTATTATTTAAATTTGTTGCTTAAATTCTCTATATTTTTTAGCATTTCATTTTATCTTGTGTTGAGGTGATTCCATGAAGATCCTGAAATTCTTATTTCCATCCTTTTAAATAATCAATATGTACAATTTAGTCAGTCTTTTTGAAGACCAAGAGGTATCTGTGTTTTCCAGCTGACTGTATAGGCAAATGCTCTGAATGTCAAATACTCTACTTTGAATGAGACAGAACGCCACTTCTGAAAAAGAAGCTCTGAAAACTTAACAGGAAAATTCCTTATCCCTCTCAAAAAATAGCTGAAAACCAATGAGGTTACCGCCATACTCCAACAGCCCTTTGGAATGCTGAAGACCTTTTTGCCCATGAATGTCTATTGTACGTTACTGCTTACAGATACCTAAATGCCATGACCGTGTAATGTGTAGAAACACCAGGAATCAAATTGTATCTAAAATTGCAGCAATTTAGGGACAAGGTCAAAGGTTCATCTCAAGCTTGGGTGGTCGACCAGGCTACTGTGATTAAAGTATAACAACATTTGGGGTCATTCATACATAAAAAGAAACTTTTTCAAACAGGGGTTAAAATAAACATGAAATAACAGTATCTCCCAATGGTAATGACGAGTTGGCAGATACGTAAATGTCAGGAATACAAACAGATAAAATTCCATCAACCCACAAAGAAAGCTGAAAAAAAAGCATATATAGTCTCATTCCTGCAATATCCTCCTGGAACCAAATGGGTTTATGGGTTTAGTATAACGGGGTTTAAAAAAAGACGGGAAGTCAGAAGTGATGGAAGAATATAATTGCTGTATTAAAAAAAAAACCCAAAACAAAACTAGAAACAACAACAAAGAAAACCCAAAACAACCAAGCAGAAACTACAAGTAAAAATGCTGATCTCTGATATTTGGAAGTGGAAGAGATCTCTCTACTTCCAAAAGTTTCAAGGTTCTCTTCCTTTACTGCCTTTTCACCAAGCAGGAACATTTGTCTTTAAAGAGCAGAATTAGGAAGTGAAGAGACATTCAAATACTTGTCCGTTTTGTTTCTTTGACTTTTCCTGACTGCATGTCTTAATTCTGACTGCAGAGAATCACCCTAAAAAAGAATTATTTCGTCTATAAAAGGTATTACAAACCAAAGAGTAATGACTCTTAGAACCAGATTTTCAAATGCAGGCACCTACACTGAGCATATAAAATGTTTCTGCACCCCGACTTGATAGGAACACTTTAGGCACCTGTTTGAAAATATGGTCCCTACTAAAAGCTAGATGAAAAGCTGGCTCTACAATCTGACAGAAGAGAATTTTTTTTAGTTGCCACACCCCCAAGAAGCTCCAATGCAAGACAGCTGCTCTGAAAGCTAATGGCCCAAAGCCTATTCAACTCAATGGAAGACTTTTCAATGACTCCATTAGATTATTGGATTGCATTCAAAAAGCTTAATTTAAAGGTCCTTCATGACAGAATTTCACTCTAGTGACAACATTATCCCAAATTCTGCTGTTCCCAAAAGCAACAACCCAATATTCATTTAAGCATCTGAGTTGACGTTAACTGCTGTGGATTTCAACTCCAGAATATAGGGATTGTCCCACCTGGCAAATGCTGAATATTATGTTATTCTCATCCCCAAAGAAAAGCTCTATATATAGAAAGGCAAGACAGTTCTTTTCACACCAGTTACTGAGTCACAGTAATTACATTTCATATGGAAAATATTTTATATCTAATTTGGTGTGTGAACAATTATGTACACCATGACAATTATTAGTTAGCATGTGCATCAGTTAGCATGTACTCCTGATGTATGACACAGTTAATATAGACATATATAAAATGAAAAACATGACATTAACAAAAAGTAGCCCATTTCTGACAGTAAGCAAAACACAGAATTTCTACCTCATCAGAAATTATCACATTTCAGCATCTGTTAATGTTGTATAGGGGCTAAAAGCTGACACGTCAATGTTCTTCATTGAACAGGTATTCATGGAAAAAAGCCTCCAGATTCTGAAATACACCGCTTTAAGGTCACAATCAAAATGAAACATTTCAGCATTCCCAAAACTT
Source organism: Pygoscelis adeliae (assembly GCF_000699105.1). Lineage (NCBI taxonomy): Eukaryota > Metazoa > Chordata > Aves > Sphenisciformes > Spheniscidae > Pygoscelis > Pygoscelis adeliae. The sequence goes on from NW_008825113.1 coordinate 4,555,622, forward strand.
TTTTTTTTTCCTCCCGGAATGACACTAAACCCCTGTTTTCTGTCCATTCAAAAATAACCATAGGTATTATGGAAACTGAGGTTTGGGTCATCATTCTCACCTACAGAACAACTCCTTGAAGATTTGCACTTCCCAGGGGTAATGTAGCTATCTGTCTAGCAGGGCCCACATGTTGCCTTGTGGGAACTGAAATTTGAGAGCTGAATGGCATTATTATTTCCTGTGCAGAGCTTTCTAATCCAGCTGTATCTGCTGTAATCCAAACAGCTGACCAAAATAAATCTCTTCTGTCTTCTGAGAAATATGTTTCTCAAACAATCCTGGCCTTTGGGGAAGCATCCAAGCTGTAACTCCAATAAGGCAGTGCAGAGCTAAGGAACTGTGTTTTGCTTAACTGCTTTGAAACAAAATATTTCTGAGAAAATAATGGAATTTAACTGAAAATTCTTTCAGTGGAACCAGCCTCAAAAGTCAAATCTGCAGAGAGAGATTTGGGGGGAAGGGGGGCATGGAATCCTGAGATTTGCTGACATGCCAGATCCATGATTTATTCCAACAGTTACGACCATAATCATACCTCTAGGCTGTGGCAGAGCACGCTGTGCAGCTGAGAAATATAAAAAATGAGAGAAAGCTCATCTTTATATTTCCTTTCCTTGGGCCAGTTTGCCAGTGTAAATTAGATCATTCTCTGATGACAGATGGCTATAACCCCTGGAGGGCCAAGAACCCTAGCCAAAAGTTCACGAAAGTCCACATGAGGGTTTGTACTGCCATCGCATGCTTTTGGTTTGGGCAGCTAAACCCCAGAGAGAGACATAGGGCAAAAGAGTTTGCAAGTAGCTTAAGAGTTCCAGGTTGCACAACTGCCTTCTCTAGTAGAGATGCAAAGCACTGACCCTGCCTCCCAAAATCCCGTCTTAACATGAGTTCTAGCAATTTAGAAGAATTACAGGAAACAATGAAAGAGGAAGATGGCCAAAGGAGAATGCATTTATTTCTACAGACTACTGATTTCCACCCTGCAACCAAGTCTAGACCTACACATCAGCTGAATCTGAAATATGTCTCTCTGGTGTCTTACCAGGAGATGCTCTTTCCATCTTGTTGTGTTCACAGAATCATAGAATCATAGAATCATTAAGGTTGGAAAAGACCTCTAAGATCATCGAGTCCAACCGTCAACCCAACACCACCATGCCCACTAAACCATGTCCCTAAGCGCCTCATCTACACATCTTTTAAATACTTCCAGGGATGGGGACTCAACCACTTCCCTGGGCAGCCTGTTCCAATGTTTAACTACTCTTTCAGTAAAGAAATTTTTCCTCACGTCCAATCTAAACCTCCCCTGGTGCAACTTGAGGCCATTTCCTCTCATTGTATGTCCTTCTTGTAGTGAGGGGCCCAAAACTGAACACAGTATTTGAGGTGCGGCCTCACCAGTGCCGGGTACAGGGGCACGATCACTTCCCTGCTCCTGTTGGCCACACTATTGGTGATACAGGCCAGGATGCCATTGGCCTTCTTGGCCACCTGGGCACACCGCCGGCTCATGTTCAGCCAGCTGTCAACCAGCACCCCCAGGTCCTTTTCCGCCAGGCAGCTTTCCAGCCACTCTTCCCCAAGCCTGTAGCGCTGCATGGGGTTGTTGTGGCCAAGTGCAGGACCCGGCACTTGGCCTTGTTGAATCTCATACAATTGGCCTCGGCCCATCGATCCAGCCTGTCCAGGTCCCTCTGCAGAGCCTTCCTACCCTCGAGCAGATCAACGCTCCCACCCAACTTGGTGTCATCTGCAAACTTACTGAGGGTGCATTCAATCCCCTCATCCAGATCATTGATAAAGATATTAAACAGAACTGGCCCCAATACTGACCCCTGGGGAACACCGCTCGTGACCGGCCGCCAACTGGATTTAACTCCATTCACCACAACTCTCTGGGCCCAGCTGTCCAGCCAGTTTTTGACCCAGCGCAGAGTACACCTGTCTAAGCCGTGAGCCGCCAGCTTCTCGAGGAGAATGCTGTGGGAGACGGTGTCAAAGGCCTTACTGAAGTCCAGGTAGACCACATCCACAGCCTTTCCCTCGTCCACTAGGCGGGTCACCTGGTCATAGAAGGAGATCAGGTTCGTCAAGCAGGACCTGCCTTTCATGAACCCGTGTTCTATATCCTGTTCAGCTTAGTTCTAGAAGTTTACAATATAAATGATTAAAAGTAGGAAAAATTAATGGTTTGGGGTAGGAGAAGTAGATTGCTTAGATTTGGGACACAGCTATCATGAAACAGAGACAAAAAGAAGTCTGCGAGTAGGATTCATGTTAAATATCTAGTCAGTTCATTGTTTCTGAAAGCTCTAGTAATTTTATTGCTACTGTTTCTAGAAATTTTTATCCAGTGGCAGTCCTTGTAATTTAACACTGGCACAGTCACATCTGGCAATGCTGCCTGGCCAAGGTCAACATCCACACAGAAATACCCCTCTAAAGAAAACAGTTACAGTGATGTATGGCAAAAATACCACTGCAGATAGGCAAGTAGGAAATACCTACAGTAACGATTTGGATCAACTATTTCTCATGAGTCTCCTGCAACTGTATACCAACTGTACTATACAGGCCAATAACTAGATAGTGCTGTGAGGAATTGTCTGAAAACCTTTAAAAGAAGAGAATACATCATTTCATGATTTTAAAAGATATGTATATCAAAAACAATATCTCAAGAGAATATGCAGTGTAAACCCAATAAAAGGAAATCTCCTGATGTTGAAAACTCAGTGCAACACTGATATTATTCTCATTTGCTTTTTAATATCGTACACTCACATAAACACAGCATGTTCTCAGCCAAGTATAGAAGTATGTTGAGAATAAAAGTACATCTGATTTCTTAATAAATTAGAAGAATAAGGAACTCCTTTAGGAAAAAAAAAATCAACAGAAAAAAGACCTTGCAGTCACTCTTAGATGTCAAATACCATTAAATACAACTTTGTCTGTTGCTAGAAAAGATAAAAGCTGTATTTAAGAGCCTTGCCAAAAATGTCCTTTTCAGTACTAATTAGCATCAATGGTCAAAGCCGCTAGAGCAAAAGAAGAACAGAGAGAGAGAGAGTACAAGAGAAATAAGTACCATCACTGACACTAACAGGATTTTTTTAAGCTTTGTCTCAGGATACATTAAAGGAAATTTTTCTTTTAATATAATGTCTTAAGCTTACAAGCGCTATGAGCAGATGCCCTTCTCAATCTGCTCTAAAATCAAGTCCAATAGCACACAAAGAAAAGCCACAGCAGAAACTGCCTCTTCCTAGAGTTTCCCCAGACAAGAAATTAGCAGTTCTATAGCATAAAATGAAGCAGAAACCTCCTTGTCATGTTTGAGAGTACTTTTGGTTCCTACTTCAGGACTGTTCAGCCCACGCCCCAGATCACAGGGAAAAGATTAAAGTATAGTTAAAGAACCTTGCAAAGGGAATGAGTCCACACAACTGTGCAGCTTTTGTCTTCACGCTTTTTACAGTCATGTGATATAGATTCACAAAATGGGGAATCTTACTGTTGCAGCAATCACAGTCATTGGGAATTGCAATGGATGTATTTTTGTTTGCTTGCTTTTTCCAGCTTTGACTGTGCAAAACAGACCCTTGTTAACAAGTGCAAGCATTAGATATCAAGAGATGCAGATGTTTCTCATGTTTCAGAGCAGAAAGCAGGTTATCAGGCCTGTTCTACCATGTTGCCAAAATCAACCTGATCTTATCTTTTGGAAGTGCTGGCGGCCAGCCTGTGCACTTGTCTTCCTTTTCCCTGCTACCGCCAATGTACCTGGCACATCTTTAAAAAAACCCCAAAACCCAAAACACCAAACCAAAAAAACCCCAAATCTTTTCACTTGCATCATCACCCACGTTTCATTTTCATTCCTTTCCACAGTTTAGTTTCTTCCAAAAATACAGTGCTGCTAACTTCTCGTTCACACAGAGTTAAGTCTGGAGCAATTGTGGAAGCATTGCAGTTTTATGGGTATAATAAGACATGAGAATTCCTAAATTTCATAATTACTGCTAACTCAAAATATGGGTCAGAGCCTAAAAACTGATTAGCCCCTTGAGCTTTTCATGTCTCTTCTTGTCATGAGTGACATGACAGGGGAAGAAGAATAAACAAGCCTTCCCCCTCACACTCAGCATACAGGCAGCCTGGGGCAGTGAAGCCCTCTATGCATAGGCTAGAAACAGCATTGGCACGATAGCTACACCAGCTTTCCAAATCTAACCTGTCATTATGTTTCAGTCCTTTTTATGAGGGGATCCTCTTTCACATTCCTTTCAGACTGACTTCATGCCCTGAATTCTCTGAATTGGTGCTAAATGCTTGAACCAAACTTCCCAAAGATGAAAGCTTAGTTTGTTGTCAGCATCCTGCCAGTGTTTGGATTTATTACTGGAACAATCATCGAGAGTACAAGCCATGTAGTGGATTTGAGATATAGGCATCCTGTCATTATGGACAGGATCTCTATGTGATCGTTTTAGACTGCTTACCTAGTACTGAACAGATGGAAATGGTTTTACTCCCTATCAGTCTTGTATGAGAATCAATGAGTTAATGATGAATGTCCAGATGTCATTGTTCAACTACTGAGTCACATTGTGTTTTGTATTTCAACTGCATGGATGTTCATGCAAATAAAAAAGTGGTTTTCCTTGTATTCTGAAACAAGGTGTTCCAAAGGTCCAAGGGACTGTTTTTAGGAAATTACCTTCAGTGTATGCAATGCAATAAAGTCTCTTTCCATGTAACAAAAACTGCATTTCCACAGCAGACAAACACAGTGAGACACAGCATGTGAACAGGCACAAGTTTGCTAGGATGCATCCAAAATAATTTGGGGTCTAGACTGAGTCATCTAGCAAGCCACCATTTGGACAGCTCAGGTCTATATTAAAATAGGTACAATAGCTGACAGATAGGGTACATTTTACAATAATGGTGACAATCCTGAGTAAATAAATCCATAGCTTCATGGGCTAATTTCTCGAAAAACCACCATGATATCTTTTGTGAAGAGAAGACTTTAGAGCGCCTTGCATTTTACCACATCTGTACACTCATTCAAAGAAAACTAAAATAACCTGAAAGTGAAAGCTCCTACATTTTTTTCAGTTCTGAACTACAGGTAGAACACTTATCTAGGATATTGAAATGTTACCTTAAAATATATTTTGAAGAGTTTGGTGTGTGCTTACATGCACATACTAGACATACTAATTAAATCTTCTACTCAACACTGGATATGAAAATCAAAAGGCTAAGAAAGAAAATTAGGGTTGTTTTGTTAAGAAAGAAAAAATGATTTTTACCTCAAAACAAAAAAATTGCCACTTGAACAAAAGTTTATGGTATTCTTTATTTCATTTATTTTAAGTAATTGAGCTGTGCAACTGGTATGACAGGAAATTATATTATTGCTTGATGTTCTTTTTCTCTTAATTATTAAGATCGGGAAGATTAAATCGCTGGGAAGATGACCAGCCTGGCTGAACGGGGAGCTTTTGCTGGGACTCAGGAAAAAAAGGAGAGTTTACCGCTTGTGGAAGAAGGGGCAGGCAACTCAAGAAGAGTACAGGGATCTCGTTAGGTCGTGCAGAGAGGACATTAGAAAGGCAAAAGCCCAGCTAGAACACAATCTGGCCGCTGTCGTTAGAGACAACAAAAAATGTTTTTACAAATATATTAATGACAAGAAGAGAGCCAAGGAGAATCTCCATCCTTTATTGGATGCGGGGGGGAACATTGTCACCAAGGATGAGGAAAAGGATGAGGTACTTAATGCCTTCTTTGCCTCAGTCTGTAACAGGCAGACCAATTATCCTCAGGGTACTCAGCCCCCTGAGATGGAAGACAGGGACGGCGAGCAGGATAAACCCCCCTTAATCCAAGAGGAAGCAGTCAACGACCTGCTACGCCACCTGGA
>NW_008825113.1:4562907-4571171 GCF_000699105.1 Pygoscelis adeliae
TCTTTACTGAAAGAGTGGTTAAACATTGGAGCAGGCTGCCCAGGGAAGTGGTTGAGTCCCCATCCCTGGAGGTATTTAAAAGATGTGTAGATGAGGCGCTTAGGGACATGGTTTAGTGGGCATGGTGGTGTTGGGTCGACGGTTGGACTCGATGATCTTAGAGGTCTTTTCCAACCTTAATGATTCTATGATTCTATGATTCTATGATTAATATCATTCCATTGGGCACCCCCTCCTTGCCCCAGGAGCCATAGCTACAAGGAATTCAAACTGCTTTTAAGCAAAGCGAACACCCCATCCAGATCTCCATGGAAATCAAGCTGGCTTATACTAGAGCCTCAAATTGCTGAAGGTTATTCTGTATAAACAAGTCCAATCCACATAGGATGAGGAGGAGATGAAGGTCAGCAAAGAATATCCAGTTCTTTCTCTGTAAACGTGTTTTGCTTCACATCTGAAATTGTGACTAGGAAGGGCTTGACGCAACACAAGAGGAAGAAATAGGAAGGCAACACAAGATTTCTCTTTCCAGCATGTTTCATGCAGTCTCAGAAATGCTTTTTGACAGCACCTCATGTGTTGAAGAGGAATTCTTCAATGTGCAATCAGCAAGGGGGTCTCTGTAGATGCAGGTTGGCATATGGTATCTCAAATTTCTCGGTGACAAGTGGCATGTTAGCAGAGCAACAAAGTAGCAGGGAAAAAGACATTTTGCTAATCACTCCCTGTTGCCCACACCCTCAGGCAGAATCATATTGCTTTATGCAGATGAGCTCATAACAGTTTCTTCAATTTAGCTTTTATATAAAAAAGTGCCAGCTCCTAACGCTATGTCAACAGGCACCCGAGGGCCTTCCACTTTACATTGCAAGTGTATTACTATTTAAAGATGAGCTTTTAGCTTAACATCATTGCTTGCCTTCAGAGTTTAATTACCGCCCTCCCCATGAGGCCCAATGAGCCATCCACTCCTCCCACGGGAGTTCTGCCTGGCAATGATCTTTAACTAAATAAGTAAATGCCAAATAAGCACTTCTTAAAGATGCAGTGTCTTGTTTTCTGCCCGGCTTTGAAGCCTGCAGAAGCCAGGCTCTGATTTGCATCTCACTGGCAGCAAGTCATGTTGAATTTAGAGATCTCAATTATAAATCTCATCTCTGATATAAACTAGAAAGGGGATTTAAAAAATGGAAAACTTTTTTCTTTTGCTGTTTCTTGTGCTCAATTATCCTACAACATTACCTATAGGCAGACATAAATCACTGAAACAAGAGTCTTTTGTACCCAGTTACACCATCTGTGTCTTACATTAAATCTACAGCACTCTAGACAGCCTGCATTTGCTACAATACTCCTCCAAGTTATCTTCCCATATTTCTTTCCACCACCTCTGTCTGTAATAGAATAGTAGCATTACAAAACAATTCTTTCCCAATAAATAAATACCCAGGAATTAAAACGGGTCAACACAGATGCACTTAATTCTGTAACAAGTCAAGCTACTGGGCCAGACACAGAGGCCAGCAGACTCAACAGTGACCATAGAAACAGGAATTTAAACAGACTTTTCTTTTAAAGAAGGAAATAACAAAAATTGGCACAACCAGATATTATTTCTGAGAGACAGGAGCATTACAAAGCAGCTACAGACCGAAAAGATGATCCTAGTTCTTGGACTCCTATACCCAAATACACAGCGGCACCCAGCACACAAAAAAAGCCAGTGAGAGATGAATAAACAATAGCCTAGGGCCTAGGATATCCTTGCAACTGCCAGTCACTCAGCAAACCCAGAAACAGGGAGGAAATGCAGCACTGCAAAACAGCAAAGAGCTGTGGCAAACACTGTGAAGGAGACATGATGTATATCCTGCTTGCATCATCTACGCTTCAAAGAAGCATACACAGCTGTGACTGAGCTGGAAAGGAATGGGCCAGCTGATTTGCTTCACCTTACTTCTCTGCTAACAGGAAAATAACCCACTTTCGGCATATCCTACTGGAGTAGTAATCACGACACTTCATTATTTCAAAAGGCCTAGACATTGGCTGTGGTTTCTACAGTACTGTTCAGCATACCTTGCACATGATATTGTGAATGTCTCTCTGGGATTTGTGCCTGGCTTCAGAAACAAAATTCAGGCTCCTCCATCAGAGTGGCTTTAAAGAAGAGTGGGTCTGAACTTAAAATGAAACTTTTCAGCATACTATATAAACATAATGAGGTTTTTTGTAACAGTTGCAAGAAAGTACTTTCTTCCACTATGTTACAGAATATAAAATCTCTAATCACAATGTTCTGGACTAAATAAAAGTAATTCCAGTTAATGTAGAGAGGGAAAAATAGTTTTGTTTGTGCATCAGGTTGGAAAAATATACAAGCTTCCAAGCAAATGGAATTCACAACCAATTCACCATCTTCAGAAGAAAGCAGAAAGCTACAGTTTCTTGCAGGCTCCCTATGAGTTATGGACATGTGGTTATTATGTTAGCAGGCCTCCGGCAACATTTTGCTATAATGTTAATTTTCCTCTTTTTGATTTTCCATGATTTGTATTTATAAGGAACGTTATCAAGCATCAAAAAACAGAAATGTCCTTAAAATAGTTACTGGTTCTCTGAAGGTGTGAATTGCAGTTGAATGAAACCTGTTCTTCCTCATCTTTAAGTTTTTATTTTTACATTGTGTTCCTCACCAGAGCACCTGAGTGTTTTACAAACATGACCATTCCTTCATTTTAAAACACTAACTAAAATGAAAACTAAGCATGCATTTCTTCACCTGTCAACTCCCGTGCATGTTGCAGGGTTTGTTTAGTTACTGTGGCAAAGCAAAGCCAGGCAAGTGATTTGCTTTTTCTCTTTTTCCTTAGACAAAATCATTCACGATAATTTTAGTGGAAGGACATGGCTACTTCTTTCTGTATGCAGTTTTAACTGAATCATCATTTTGAAACAACATAAATGTACAGGAATTATGTCCAAATACAGTCTCTGCCCATTCCTTTAAGAAGATTCTTCATTGGCTCGACCAGAATTGGAGAACGGCATCATAACGGGTGCTCTGCTGCCAGTACACTTCTTTGAACAAGACAGCTAATACTGACAAAGATATCCAGGTATGCGGATCCTGGACACAGATCAGCCATTGCTTCTGTCGTCCATGGCATGCAGATTTTGAATACTGAATAAAAATAAAATTTAATAAAAGTTCCTCCTGATCTGGGTGTCCTTTCAGGCTTCTATTTGATTGTATTACCAAAGGGACTAATTTGCGCGAGTGTGATCTCTGTTGGCCTACCCATGGCTAAACAGCATGGCACCTCCTCTTTAAGCCCGCGCTCTCACCACTGAGGAGTAAATAGATGCTCAGGATCTGCTTGTGGGAAGAGAAGTGAGAGAGGTGGAACAATTATGAAAGGGAAGGTGACTTCCCTCACTTTGCGTGTGTTCGTCCCTGGAGGTAAGGGCGGGAATGCTGCAGCTAGCAGTAACACCCAAAACAGCGTGGAAGCCAGCAAGAGACCTTGAACCAGCCAAGCTAGAAGGACAGTAAAGCAGAGAAAGACTGCCACAACGGATGACTGCTGCTGCAGAGCAGCAGTGAAAGCTTCCATATTTTCTGGACTTTAAGCACCTGTCAGTGTGGAGAGCTGCCAGGAGGGGGCAGGGAGCAGGGATCCTCCATCACAGCTTGTTCAAAATGGTCTTGGCCGGGTTGGTGTTTATCTGCAGACTATCCTCTGCTGACTCCTTCCCTAAGCAACTTCTTGCTCCTCTCATCCAGAAGCAGTCAAAGGGCTAACTGGGTCTCACATGTTATTAAATCACTGATTTTAAAGAACTTAGAACACCATCAACAAAATTCCTCATATTTAATGCTGCAAGTTAAAAAAACCAAGTAAATTCATAATAAATATTCCCTTAAATTTTGATATGCAAGCATTAAAGAATCAGATCTTCAATGGACATGAAACAACATTGCTGTCTTTAGCTAAAAAAGCCTCACAAATTTGCTCCATCAGAGCAGACGACTAACACCTCTACTGAAGGGCAAGCATATGTTTCACCAAAAGAATGTTTTAAACATGTGAACTAATTCAGCATCAGCTTCCACCATCTTACGTATTTTATACCTCCTCACATGGTATCCACCAGGCCCAAGCAAGCTGCATTGAACATGTATGCAATGTGCATGTAATATCTTACTAATACAGCAGCGTTGGCATGGTTCTTGCTGACAAAAAAAAGGTCTCATCTTGCCAAAAGCTACAGAGAGCTTAGGGGTCAACACAGACACAGTGACTGACACTGTACGGCTGCTGTAAAATATAGCCCCATCAGTCAAGAATCACACAGAAGTCATTACTCACATATCTTTTAAAATGATCTGGCATGATATTCTCCCTGTGTCTATACAGTTATTTCATCAGGGATGGAAGCTACCTATACTAAAAATGCAACTCTCGGATCATTTTCTGTCAGGAAAAAGTTGCCATATTCCACTACTTTAAAGTTTGCTAGGTGTTCTTCTAGTAACAGTTCAACTAGCAGCTGAAAATTTAAATATTCACAGAGCATGGTAAGGCCCAACATGGATAAAAAAATAGAAAGGTGGTTGCTTGTACCCTCATTTATTCCATTCCTCCTCCCTGCTAACTTTAGACACATAACATTGGGAATCACTGCCTTCAAGCAACGTTGAAAAGCCAAAGGTACATCCAAATTTCAGGACATGTCTTAGGTGAGGTGATTTCCTTGCTGAAAATGCTGTTTTCCCTCTATCAGCTCAGCTCGCAATAAAGACCAAGGCAAGAATATTGGTCGAAAGCAGGTGCAGGGGGACAGGACTGTCTACAGTTAGAGGAGTAAATAGTTAGGGAGTGGATTTCTTTTAACAGCTTAAAATGTCTATCTTATAGACTCATGGCAAAGGTGATATTTGAAACCTATCAGGAGTTCCCATCCTGCTTTGAAACAGCTGAAAGTATTACACAGCCTTAAGACTTATATGTTTGCTCATATCTGTGCTTTCAGAAGAGAAAGACAGAATTTCCTAAAAAGATGTTGGCAAGTGAATCATTCTGGGAGTCTTCAGATATTTTCTCCATATTAAATAATTACATTGAAGAGTTTCCCACATGTTACCCTATTTCTTGACAGCGGTATTCCAACTGTAAAAAGAAACCTACCCTGTGTCAGAAGGCCCTTCTTGCACGGTTAAACAAAAGCAGCAAGTTATGCCACAAGTAGCACAAACTGAAAAGCTGGATGCTATTATACAGCCTTCTTACAGACTTACTTTTTCACTAAATATGATAATGGTATTATTTTATATACATACTGTAATCACTGAAATATGTCAGCTATCTGTAAACGAGCATTAAAGATCAGATAAAAACAGATTTCTTATGTTTCAGACATGGATTACTGTTAAAATCCAACCCGGAAATTGAAGCAATGCTAAGCATCTTCTTTTTATCAGCATTACGGCTCCAAACCATCTGTACTTAATTGTAAGACAACAAATTGTCTAAAAACCAGCGAGGATTAAGCTGACAAAGCTTCTTATGGACAGTTTATATTAAAGAAATTTAAAGACTGCTAAGATCACAGCACTTCTTGTGTACTTGTTTTATTTCAGTCAAGTCCCTATGTTTAGCTTTTTCTGAAATGGAAATACATACAACATGTTGATCGTTGCCACACCATCAGTAAGGGGTTTATCAGGGTCTTAAACTTTGATGAGAAATCCACTGCTAGCTTAAGAGCTTGCTGGCACTTACTCCTAAAGTTCATGGCAGGCAAGAAGACCGACTGCTGACCTCCAGTGCTCCACTGACTCCTAGAACTGGAGAAACTGGGCCAGTAGAGTAGGATGGGAGGCATTTTGCACACCATGCTTCACGTATAGCAAAGCAAATAATTTCATTTATGCAGAATGAGGAACAGAGATTTGGTTACAGCTGGGTGGAAAGGGAGAAATGGAGACGTCAGTCACCAAATAGGTCACCCAAGCACAGACTCTTTGGCGTGAATGGCATTATGTCAATCTCCTCCTGATGAATACCTGCAATATACTGAGCAGCTCCAAAAATTTTTCAAGTGTCATGGCCATTCAGCTATGCTTGCATTCTTTTTAATTTTTTCTATTTGCTAGCCATGATTTGTTTCAATCACTGGATAGAAAGTAATATTATGCAATTAAGTAACAATTCATGAGATGAATAACTAACACGTACCAGTCAAAGTCAGCAGTTTGCCTACCTGCCAACTACAGTACTCTTCATTAAAACATCACTTGGTATATCTTCCAAAGAAATCTGCATCTGCAGAAGAGAAAAACCTGCACATCTGCCAACAGCAACTTCCTTTTGGGGCTTTTTCTTCATGTCTTTAAGCTCCTTTTTTAATTCTTTTACACTCTTAGATCTCTATTTTTTCTCTTTACAAGCTACACCCCTTCCTTTTTCAGATCCAGCTATCCCAGCTGACCACAGTACTTATCACCCTTGCTGCTGCTTACCTTCTCCCCATCCATTCTTTAATATTCTATGTAATAGTTTTCACAAAAAGGAAATGCTGTAAAACTGAGAAAGAGGGCAGGAAATGCACTGCAACAATCAAGACCTTTACAGAATCTTCCAAAGTTATTTCAAAGAGAACATTACTTTGGAGAAAGAAAAAAAATCCTTAGAAAAGAGGAAATTCAGGCATTCTATAAAACACATCAAAAACTCAGAAAAAGCTGTAAGTGGCATGCCTCCTGGGATCTCTTATGCAGTAAATGAAATGCATTTGCTTTAAAAATAGCTGGTAAAATATTTAAAGATGAGTAAGAGGTTATATCTAAATAATCTACTACTTAGAATAAACATGCACATTTTTTAATATAGTAGTAAATAATTGTATGCCTGGCATACAGACTACTCTAAATGGTTTTCCAGTCTTACAAAAGCTGTATACTATTGGCTGAGCCCAGATGAAAAGTTTGTTTTCAATGCATTTTCTTTTATGTGTTAATTTGTTAGTTTAAACACAAAAATGTCAAATACCGTCTAGGAGACACAGTAAGCAACACCATTTCTACATTTTCTAAGTTAAGAGTTATGTTCAAGATTAATTTGAGATTCAAGCAAATGGTAGACGATGTCCTTTTTTTTTTAAACAAACCTTTAAACAAAAGGCTTTTTCCCCCTTCTCAAAGACCTTCATTACCAGCTGTTTTTAACATCTGTATTTTCATTTTAGGTACCTGCTTTTCAATGAACTAGAAATGGTTTCAAAAAGAAAGAAGTACAACAGGATTTGTTTTTTTTTTTTAAAGCAAAAGTAGCTCTACAAGCTTAAATTTAAATAAAATATTATTTTACTTCTAATTTGAAAAGATGACAAGAAAGAGAGTTACAGTGATCCAGTTTCAGGTATAGTAGCATAACTTCCCTGTGTACTGAAATGAAAATTACTTCAGAATTAAGGCTGAGATTCAGCACTCCACTAAAGCACACTGCCTTACTGGCTTTCCCAACTTGTAGGCCCAGTTAAAATTTCAGACTGTATTTTAAATGCTAAAGAGTCAATGTGTAAAGCTACAAAGCAGCACATCTTCCAGGTCAAATGTCTGTGGCCTCATAACCTCTTTGTCTCAAACAAAGCTGTTTAATTTGATTGTTTTATGCTCTTTTATATCTATACACATGCCAAACTGTTCTGAGAAGTAATCTTTTTAAGGCAGATTTGTATAGATATGCTAAAAAAGTGCATTATGTCCATACCTCCTGGGCAAGATGGAGCTTCCTGAATGGGACAGTTCAGTAGAATCATGCTAATTTTTAAAATGGCCACAATCCTGGATTTATACTTCCATACTTTAAAACCAGATCCTACTCTACAATTAATATAGAAGATGAAAATTATATACCCAGTAGTATTTTCAGGAAATACATTTTAAAAATTGTGTTTCTTTAGGAAACAAAACCAAAAAAAAAGAACTTCTAATGCTCTGTATGACATTTCTTCTAATAACTAATTTCATTTTTCATGCCTGTTACACATTATTACAAACTGAAACAGTAAATAATACAAAGTAATTTTTACTCAGGTATTTTTTCCGTGCTAATTTCTATTTCCACTGTACACCTCTAACTGAACTTCACTGACTTATTTTAGTTAGACAAGGAAGATGTCAAAATGAAGGACTGTTTACCTACTTCTTAAAATATTTTTTTCATCCTTCTTTTTCATTTGGAAATATGAGAAAGAGT
>NW_008825113.1:4571194-4588601 GCF_000699105.1 Pygoscelis adeliae
AAGTTGTGTTTAATAAAACACAGCTCTCAAATGCTCAATACAGCTGACGTAAACCCAAACAGGAACTTCACTCTTGTCTATATGCTAAGGCATGTTCTACGCAGATCATACCAGCTAATGTTATAGTTCCCATATGTGCACACCACACTTCTGTCAATGAAACTGTTGCAACCCACAAGGGAAAGAAAAAACAAAAAGGAAAAAAAGTGAGAGCGACAACACCAAACTGAGTTTGGCTTCCAAGCCCTAACTGCTAAGATTCCTCTCGGCCCCTGAGGAAAAGCAATTAAAAATACCAGTAACTACCAGGAAATGTTTACCCTGCACATATTCATCTGCTCATTTTACTCAAAATCAAAGAACTTCCAAATTTTCTAGATTGCTTAAAGTGGTCAGGAACTCCAGGAATAACTGGTGACTTTCAGCTTCTAAAGTTTCTCCAAGATTCAATGTAGATGCTAGCCACAGTGACTACTTTGAAAAATTCTCATTTATTCTAGAGGAGAGACTCTAGGGCTGCTGGAGATCTTTAAAATTCAGATAAACATTGGCTTATCATCAAAGACTGCAGAATAATGCAGACTAAAACAAAAACCTTTCTAGGGAAAAAAAACTCCACACCTAAAACCCCCAAAGCTTCCATTCATTGAAGCTCCTCAAAATGAAAGATTTTGACCCTAAGCTCAAATTTTCCATTAGAAAAAAAAGCTGAAGCCAACTGAAATATTTAGGCTTGTCAAAGCAAGGTAGTGAATGCTTTGTTCAGGGTACGTTTGAGCTGCACTGAGACAGTTCAGCGTTTTTCATGCCTCTTATTTCCCTTCCAAGCCGGGACCTGCAGTCCTGGATACATCTCACAGGGTGAGCCATGCTGACTCATGGCAATGTGTTTCCCTTCTGCCTTATAAAAGATGCCACTCGGAGAGGAAAGCTGGTCCGCAAAGGCAGCACTGGGCCACCAACATGACACTTTGAAAGGGTTAACCCATTACAGTGAAGTTTTATAATACCTAAGTATTGTTATAATCTTACAATCTTTATAATTACTAAGTATGCCAGTGGGATCCTGTTCTGTTTTCTGCTATACAAAGACACGCAGACATTCAAAGTCATAAAATGACCGATCTTGTGGATCCAAGTAGATAAAAACACTATTTATGCATGGAAAGCTAACAGAACAGAAGTAGTAAAATCTTATAAAACTGTGAAGTGTGAGGCAAACAGTGCAGTATTTGTTATGATGGTTAAAATATTACATAACAATGAAGTTTTTGCAGGTATTACTTAAGAACAATATAATAACATGAATATTTATTTAATAATTAACTTGCTTATATTGAATTCTTTCTGACCCTACTCTTTAGGTTCTGGAAATCAATGCAATGGAGCAATTAAGTTGATCTTTATAAAAATTAAAAGATGAGAGGTCTCTTTCCATGGCTAGAAACTATTATGAAATAACAGCCCCGCCCCCCAAAAAAACCCCAAACATCAACTGCGCATCAGAAACATACAGGTCATCTTTTTAACAATTGTTAAGAACAATTCCAATTACCTGGTTATACTACTATTCCAACGTAAACACCACCCCCAGCAGCTGTGATTAGCTCCTAATCTGAGTTTACAATCCCTAAATACTAGCTGGGATTTTTTCATGGGTCCTGACTCGTTTCTTAATATCACCTCTGCACTCACAGGAGAAAGAAAGAAAGAAAGGGAAAAAAAAAGGTTTCAGATTTATAAAAGTCATCATTATCTCCTGACTGGCTTAAAGCAACACAATCAACCTAGGCATAAAACTGTCAGCCTGGAGGAAGCTAGAGCCTGGACATAACGCACCTGTCCCCCGCTCTCTAAATTGGCTCCCTACTGGATATCACGTCAAATATAAGAGTTCAGTCTGAACTTCAAGCTGCTTAATGATCGGTAACTGGGATCCCTAAAAGACTGCCAAAAGCTTGAGGACTGCCTTTGCCTACTCTAACATCTTAACACGAAGGAGAATCAGAGACATCCACACTAGTGCTCTTGTCTAGGGAAGTTTTAATAGTATTTTGTCAAGACACTAAAATTCTGCAGTGCACGCAATGTTAACATAGATTTCAAGCTATTGTAAAATGTTGACATTAACTGCTCTGTCAAATTAGAAAGTCATCTTTTAATTTCATTCATTTCTCCTTTCCATTTAGTGTGTGTTTTGGTGAGCCTTCCCTCCTTTTTTAGGAGATACTTTACCCTTAAGTTAGTTTCTCCTTAATTTAGGAGCTGGTATCATTATCCGTCAACTCTCATTTCCCCTAAGGTATTTCTCCTCCTTATAACTGTCCCTTTCCTCAGCAGCCCATTCTGGTCTTACTTACCCCAGATTTTGTTCTCCCAATTTTCTGTTTTTCCCAAATCATCTCTTTCCATTCTTTTTCAACTCACCTACCACCACCCCTTTCTCTCCCATATTTCTGCATTTTCTTCCAAGGCACTGAATTCCCTCCCCCACGTATAATACTCACAGTTCTGCTCCCAATAACTCTCTCTGTCTCTCCCTGACCCTGTCACGTCTGTCAAACAATTTATATCATATTCCCTAAATAGGATATAGATCTCTGAGCAGGGGATCAGTGTTGGTCCATTCTCCTCCTGCTTGTTACTGAGGTGGGGAAAGAGAGGGACAGCTGTTCTTCCCCACTCCTTTCCATCCACCTGCTGGGGAAACCATGTAACCAAAGGGATTAATTTTCCTACCCAAAATGGAAGAATAGACAGCCTACATAACTGGCCTAAGCAATACTGAGGAGTGCTAGGGCACAGACCAAGTGATGGGAAGCTCTGTTTGCTTACTCTGACAGCAGACCAAGTGCAACAAAAAAATTAGTACAGGAGCTGGGCCAGCTGAACAACCCAAGGAAGACACCAGCCCAACTGGTCAAAATTCTTGGGAAATGGCTGCCCCATCAACGCCAGTCTAGGACCACACTACAGACTTGGAAAACACCAGCAAAGTGGTTCAGACCAAAGTCTTCCAACTGCATTCCTGTATGCAGTCACACCAGAGAAACAGCTCAAAAACATACAAATCTAGAATGAGATTCACCTCGTCCAACTTTGGCAGTCTGAGATGATCAGGTGGGCACCCTCTAATCAATGGAGAGAGTAGGACCTTTCCAAAAGAGGATGTATGCTGTTCTAAGGAAGGTGCATTAGACCAGGGAGGTGAAACTACCTATTTCTATGGCTCATGAGAGAGAGGAGACCAAGATGGCTAGTTTTGGTTAGATCACTGCAGAAGACGGACTCTTTCCATGACAGACAAGTGTGCCACATCCTGCTTTGAAACACTACCCCAGTAGCAAGCACTCCTACCTTCCAATGTTTTCAAGTGAAGCAGAAAGTGGTTATCTAGGGTGGAAAAATATACTGCAGCAAGCATTAAAAGAACCTTATATGCTGTTTGGATGCAAAAAAAATTCAGGCAATGACAATGAGGACTCTCTAAGCGTGATTTAAAATGTGCAGAATCCTGTAAGACAATGAACTTCTAGCAGAGAGTCAGCCCCATCTGGCCACGTTTTAACTGCATCCTTAAAAAACATTGTGTTCTGAGTCAGAGCAATACAGTTCTATGGAATCTGAATTGACACATTACTTAGAAAACTGATTTAGCGGTGGTCATAACTGCTCCAGGAAAGTAGTTTCTCTGCTGCAATAAACCAGGTTTATTGAGCAGTTGTCTAGTAATCAGTCTGCAGTATGATTATTATTATTTACTATCACCTAACTTCACTCTTCATTTAGTAATGGTTGACAGATGACCAAAATTGCCAAAAGACTTTCATCTGTCTTTCACAGTGAAAATATTGTCTAAAATATTTTGAGAATCATTGCATTTTCGTGCACACACATATTTATTTATATACATATGCACACACACACAATTTTATATTTTATTTCAGAAGACATCACAGCAGAGTAAAGGCTTAGATGCTAAGTCTGCTTTGGTTTAACTGTTCCAGGCAGCTCTTCTCTGTTAGTTCTGATGCCTACAGTTGTTTTCATAATTCACCATGTGAGTGCCTGCTGGAAGTGATTTTAATATCTGATTGCTCTTGGCTTCAAGTAAAGGAACGTCCTTCATCAGGGACAACAAGATGGGGTTGGTGAGAATTTATGAGCCAATGGCTAGATGTGACTACTGGGAAGAAATCACTTTTATTATGTGCATAAAATGGTGTTTGGATTAAAGGACAACTACATTTCTCAAGATGACAACCAATCCAACACCTTAGACAAGAGAATAATGCCTGCAGTTTGGTGCTTGATTTTAGTGACTTTTATGTAGGTTTTCACTTTGACTTACCTAAAAACGTAAAGGATAACTGATACGCAATGGATATTTAGTTTTTATGTTTCATAAAAAGGCAAACTTGACAAAAATATTTTCTGTAAAAAAAATTGAAACCTGAAATTGATACCTTCAGTATCTGAAAAAATTCAGATACTGAAGATAAGACTTCAAAATAACTCTAGAGAGACATGAGTCACAGAAGTTTTCTTGATGATTTTCCTTCAATCACGTTTCCGAGAGTAATCAAGGTGGTCTCAAAGGTGTTATTATTACAGGTTTTAATAAAGATAGTTGATATTTTCTACCAAAATGTTTGCTGCTTGTAGCAATTAATACACTTTGCCGTTGCCTTAAAAATATGGTTTGAGACATCAGAACCTGATGGATCTATCCTAAAATAACTCTGTTATAATTGTACAAGTTGCTATATGAACAACCTTAGTCATAGGGTTTTTTCTGTAATTATTTTATAATAATATTGTGAAGAACAGAGAGGAAAATAACAAAGAAGACTCACCACAAAATAACTTTTGCAAAGAGAAGGAATTTGGGGAGATTTTAAGGAAAAACATAAACTAACCCAGCAATAAGGGAGAAACAAGAGATGACCTGGAAGTTTGAAATGTTTCTACCACCTCCCTCCTACACATATCAAATGCCATTTTTACATTACGGTTCCTCTGTCCGTAGGTCCAGTTTAGAAGATCCTCCCTATAAGAAGGTTTTACGCTCTCCCTGCCATACCCGTGATGGGCTTTACTGACTATCACATCCCAAAGCAAACTAATACCAAAACAAGTCTTTTTTTATTATTGCTTAAAATAGAACATTTCATATTCAGAGTCTCATCACGCAAAGCTGATCACACGACAGAGCTGGCCATATGGTCCTGCAAAGTGAAAAGAGTGATCAGTTGAGAGAAGAATCCTAACCTGGAAGTACAGCTCTAGATATTTTAAGAAGTCATTTTACTATTCAGATCTTAGCAATCACACAAGAGAAACAGTTAAATGGTGGGTAATCTCCTGTGGAGGGGCAAGGAACAAGTCACTTGAGGAGAGTGGGAAGAAGGTTGAATGGGAAACTCCTCTGGCCAGATCTACCACCTGAGGATTAGTAACTACACGGAAAAAGAGAATAAAGACTGTGATGAGCAGGGATGGTTTACTTTGGAAGGTAGGACCAGTTCCTGCCCCAGTGGACAGTTAATCCAACTGCAGGGTGGTTCCACTGCAGCCTGCTACAATGCACAGCCTCATGCACTGAGCTAAACCAGCTGAGACAACCCTGCAGTGAGGCAGGAAACTCAGAGAGACCCAAGTAGACTTACAGAGCTAGAATTCCCTTGCTGGTCAACTAGAGCCCTCAGCTGCACTGACCTGAATGAGTGCGTGCAGCTGCACTGCAAAACGACGCTCCAGTAGCAAGCAGTGATTTGTTTAGCAGGCATGATGGCAGGATGAGCATTTGATGATCTATGGTCATCTGGAGCTTCTCTGTTCTTGCTTTGTTACGAGCTTTGGTTGAGCAGCCTTTCACCACATAACTAATAACCTCCTTTTCCTAAAGCACCCAGCTATTCAAAAGAAATTATTTGTGTCAGGTGGAATGTGACTCAGGGCAAATTTGAAGTGTAGCTTGAACCTAAATATTTATTGAGGGCAGGAACAATAAAGTGGAGATGTATTCTGAGAAGATTAGATTGGCTGCAATTGTCTCATAGACTTACCAGTGAGTGCTTTCCTCTCACATATAGCTCTGTTTTTCACCCTTCTCTGAACAGTTGAAGGACCATACAAAAGGAAATTTTTTTTGCAGAATAAAAATCACTATTGTCTGCTCAAAGTGTCCACCTGAAAACTAACAGTCTGTGCTTAGGAAACAACTGAGAACAGAGGGAAGCAGAACAAAGTGCCGCATCTGTAGAGGTGTTAAGATATCAAAGACACAGTTAAGTAAGATAGAGTTAAGTATTTCTGAAAATACCACTATGCTCAAGACACCTACACACCCACACAAATCTCTCCTACAGTCTCAGCGGTACTAAGATTTCACTTGAGAACATTATCTATATCAGAGTACTGATATGTATCTATATCAGTATCTATATCCTTCTACCACAAGGTTATATAATATGTGTTTTAGGACAGGCAGAAAGGTCATGGTATGACTAAGAGGTAACTGACTATTTTTAAGTTTATGGACTTCCTTGTCTTCTCATTGTAGCTGTTTGCGAATAGCTTCAAAGAAAGAAATAAAATGAGTCCAGTGTAAAAAAAAATGTGCCAGGGAGAACAAAGTTATGCCAGCTGGTCTTTGCCTTATGTTCTTCTGCTATTAGACCTGAAGTTTTTGAAATCAAAAGTTCATATCATAATTATTCAGTTGTAGTCTTGGAAGGGGATTTTGTGCTGATTCTGTTTAGACACAGTAAAGAAAACATTTCTTGACTGCTTTTTTTCAGCTCTCATAAAAATGCCACCTCACAATTTATTTTCCTCAGATTTTTTGCAACAAATACATTTTAGTATAGTAAGATTCCTCATTATATGTAATCAGACACCTTCTGCTCCAGTCGCAGGCACTATACTTTCTTCCCTTGCTATTGCTGTTTCCCTCCTAGACTTTATTTCCCAGGAATTCAAATATCATTTAACTGCTGGTCCCTTAACTCAGTACTGCTATTTCTGTCTAATTAAATGAGACTGTAGTTGAACATTAATATTATTATACATTTCCCTCCTTCCTCCAGTCAATAATCCCTCACGGGTTAAGTGCTTCAGACAGGAAACTTGCTGTAGATTTCAAGGAAAATTTTCCTTGAAAGTTCCAAAGATGCCATTTGATAGGATTTCTAGTTCTCCTATACAACTTTATTTTTCTCCCTTCAGCAGATATTTTGCTTTGGAAACACAAAGAAGAACATGGAAAGGTGGAACACGGTGTGAACATGTATAACATTGGATTTACATTCCTTGCTGATTCTCAACAGGCAACACAAAGAAAACTGATGAAATCTGACCAGGAAGCTGACACTGTACAAGAACTCATCAGAGGTGCAAAACTTCAGTTAAACCTCTAATGGATTTGCTATTCAAGATGGAAAATAATCCAGTCGGTAACTGTAAGGATCTATTGATTTAAAGTTAGCATAAACTAGATTGCAGAGGACATTTAAGTGCAAGCTTTGTTTTGGCCTCTGCCTAGTGGTAAAGGTGTAAAACTAAGTCAGTCAGAACAGAACTGTATGTTAGACAAAAAGGCTAACAACATCACTTGAGTCCATTCATTTGATAGGAAAGGATAGTAAACCTCTCTCTCTAATTACCAGAAAATTTATTGTAACATACCTCAGTGTTTAAATTCATGCCATTTCAAAGACCTCTCAAAAAATTATATTAAGATCTATTTAATTAAGATTGCACAATTTCCTAAAAACTGTTCAGTCACTAATTTTATAACTCCTCCTAAAATATCTTACTTGCATGAAATAGCCTAATATATCTCTACATCTTTCCTGTTTATTGTTCACGTTACCCGTACCTCATGCTAGGGCTCTGACTACCTGGAATACTTCTTTGGAAGTCCGATAACAAAAATCCAACTTAGATTTATACAGTATACTTCCCCCTGACACATACACAGAACCACAAGCCTTAACAAGAATAATATCCTGCATTTATTCTTCAAGAATAGTAACCATATGTTGAAGTACCTGTCTGTTCACCAGCATTCATTTAAATAAAAAAAATTGCATGAGAGTAAATAAACTAACTTACTCATTCTTTTACCAACTTCAAATCATGCCAAACTGTATCTCATCAGTATTTTTGAAAATGAAACATCATAAAAATTCAAAAGAAAACACAATTTAAAAAGAAAGAATCTAGGGATGCATATGTACATCGCTCCTGTGAGAATATCAGCTGTTAAATTCTGATTTAAATCCCCTAAGATTAATTAGTTTAATAAGTGTATCAAAGGTATTAATAAAACAGGAATTCTGTGAAGCAAACATCTTTTAATTCTACTTTTACAGCTCTATTCACTGTTAAACAGCTCTCAACATTTCTACCATTTTATAAGCTATGTCTAATCTACCTCTCCTCAGTTTGAGGAGTCTGCAATAATCCTGCATTTTTTTGTCTAATTTATGATGGTGAAGCTTTAGTGTGAGCATATAACACAAATAAAAGCTGTATGTACCTTAAAGTTACAATGCACCTAGTAGTAATAATGCAGCAAACACGAATTGTCCCCCCTGCTTATTTGACCAGTGTGACACAGTTTTAATTCTCTGGCTTTATAGTGTACTAGTAATGCTGTAGATTTTGTGAAAGCAACGAGGAACTTGGGAATGTGTTCCTGCAAAGAGACTGGGTTACCTAACCTTATCTAGCAAGTGAAGAAGAGAATACCAACGCGTCAATACCATGAAACAGAGACATTGTCTTTTTCAGTTTTGCATAACCTTAGACCAAAACACTAGATAGACTTAATTCATTCTTGTATGTATTCCATATTACTCCACATGAATATACTTCCTGAAGTGCTTAATTAGCTTAAACAGCTAAAACCATCGGTATTTTACCTCTTTAATTTATTAATGAAACTATTTTCAGTTTAGTCTTTATTTTTGCTCTGGCATGCTTGCGCGCATGATGTGATTGATTTTTATTCTGTAGGATGTAGTTCAGTATTTATAGGTTTCTAGACTATGGTGATTTTTCCTTGATTTTTTTTTTCCCTGTTTGATCTTTTTTCCCACCAATAAAAGCTGTTGTTCTTTACTCTATTTTTCCCCAATAAGACTTTAAAACTATCAATTTCTGTTTTGTTTTCACCACATTTCTTTTTCTTGCATGTTTTATCCTTTGATTTCACAACAGCACTTCATAAAGTTACTTCACTACTCACTGTTCTTTGAATTTTTCTTTTGTAGTAACACCAATGACTAAACTGTAGTGCTCTAGGTTGCTGTAATGTTTGCTTTCTTTCCACTACATCACACATGCTCCCTATACTCATTCATTTCTGCCTATTCAAATTCTTGAAAGCTTATACTATGTTGCTGTATTCAGCCTTGCTTAGCACACTGTACTTAGTAAACTTAGGGTTACTGTCATTAAGATTTTACATTTCTAAGCAGATCTTCTATTAATAATTTGCAGGTCCAAGATTGTTCCCACCTCTGCTTGAAATCTCTGTTGTTTGGGTCATGATATAACACTTCTCTAAGCCTAAAGGAAGGTCTGATTTCCCACATTTAAGTCATCCAACAAGTGGCCATGCATTGTAAATCCCATTTATAAGGTTCTCTATCATTCCCACCTAACTAGGTAATCTGAGCACTTGAAACTCTATTTTAATTTTAAATCTGTAGAAATAATAAGTCTTTCCCCACATTTTGACTTATACCACTTTCCACGTTTGTTGTTTTTTTTTTTTCTTCTATCACTAGTTAGGCTCAAAGTGATTATTTTCAAAAAATATTTAAAGGAAGAAGATGATAGGAGCACAGGATACTTCAGGTAGGAAGGGACCTCAGGAAGTCTCTAGTCCAACCTCATGCTAAAAGCAAGGTCAGCTCTGAGACAGGTTTCTCCAGTTGGGTCTTGAACTGGGTCCTGAAAACCTCAAAGGACGGAGACGGCACAACCTCTCTGGGCAACCTACTCCAGCACCCAGCTGTTCTCATGGGGAAGCAGTTTTTCCTTACAGCTAGGCTGAAGCTCTCACTTCTCATTGTCGCTCATCCTCCTGCCATGCACCTAAGACGGGCCTGCCGTAGGTCCCCCCTGCCACCAGGACATGCTGTGGCCTCCTGCACAGCTGGCTGCCCCAACCCCCAGGGCCTTTCCCGCAGAGCTGCTCCCCAGCCAGGCAGTCCCCAGCCTGCGCCCTGCCAGGGGCTTGGTCCATCCCAGGGCCAGGGGGGGGAAGGTGGGTTCATGAGGATGGAAATCAGGAAGCACAGCTCCTACTTGTCAGAGGTAACAGAATTGGACAGACACTATGTGTACAGTTGAGGCAGCGAATCTGAAGTTTGCCCCCTTCACACACACCCACTCTCTTATTTATTATAGGTTTCAATAAAAATAATTTTTAAAAAAATCAGAAGCAGCAAGGTTTTGATTTCTGGGTTTGTAGCTTCCGTTCTTAAAGAAAAAGACAGGGACAGAAGAGATCCCTGAATGTGGCATCTTTAGGATTTGCCATTGAGCTGCAGTCCCACACTGAGGCAGACTGAAGCTCACTAATCATGGTGTTTTCCAGCCAAGAATAGCACTGTTATCAGCCACATGCAGGCTTTGACCCCCAAAGGCTGCCTATTGTGCAGCAGGCCAGCAGCATCTTGGGCCGCCAGCAAGGACAATAGATTGACCTGCTCAGCCTTTGCAAATTGAAGCTGCCTGAAAAAAAAAAGAACAGGTTTAATACCACTAGCTAGCCGAGAAGAAAAAAACAAACACAAAAACGTCAGGAATCTTCAACTGTCACTGGCAGAAGCAGATACCTGCAATGAATCTGATCTAGAGAGCAAAGAATAGTGTTTCAGGACAGAAAAATTGAATGTATTTAACCAATTAAGAATGCTGCAGGTTTAGATCACATATTTTATTTTCAAATAAATAGAAAGATGAGACAATATACTGCAGAAACATTGGAATGAAACACAGGTACTGCAATGAATATGCAGCAAAACGCAAAAATAAGAGAAAATCTAAATCACAATAGAAGAAATGGAAAAGTAGTTCTATTTTTTTAAGGCTACCAGTAAAGAAAGGAAAAACAAAAAGCCTAAAAGCATTACTCACAAGGAGATTCACTTTGCACAAGGACATTTTCTTTGCAGAGATAGTATGGCTTTCTGGAATGTTCTAACTGTTAAACAGTTTAAAAAATTAGCGACACTAAGAAAACAAATATTCAACAACACTGAAGCTAAATGTTTTCCACTAGGCTATGAACTCCATCCATGTTGGGTTTGCAATAAGGGGTCTGTTTATAATTTTCTAACACAAAAACCCCACCATTAATGGCAATCATACACATACAGAGAGTAGACTATACAAAAAGCATAAGGTAAGAGCACTAATTTAATTTCTACCCAGCAAGAGTTTCAAAGGCACGTATCCCTCCCATTTTCCGTATTTAATGGTACATCGCATTATGCTGACTAACTGGTATTTGAGCCTTATTAAGTTCATTACTAAATAGAGAAAAAATATTGTTCCTGCGTAGAGGTGAATTCATCCCTGCACAAGGAAAACTACAGCCAACTTCAGTGCTCACTTGTCCAGTGGCTCCTGAATGCAAATTTCTGCCCTTTCTAGGCCTTGAAGATTGGAGAACTCAGCTGAAAGGTCTTAGCAGAAAAATACATATTTAGAGGACTAGTCCATGAGAGGTAAACATAGGGTCATTAATCGTTAATAATGCTTAGTAAATGAGAGCAAATACCATTTGGCTTTAAATTCTTCATCTCTATGTATTCAAATGGCCTGACACAGAATTGCAGTTGGAGAGGAACCTTTCTGGCCTGTAACATATATATCATTTCTTTACCATCTTTTCTTACACTAACCACAGGAAAACGTCTTGACTAATTAGAGCAAGATTCTCAAAACAAAGTAAATATTTCTTTTCTCAAATCAAAAGAGCACATCCCACAGACTTCAAGGTAATAGACAGAAATATGCCCAATACCACAGCCCAAAACTCTTTTTCAGGTAAAAATTAGTGCCAGTCAAAATTCACAACCATTTCCAGACTCCTTTGTATCATAGAGTTATTGACTTCGGAAAAATGGTGAGTCATCTCATGCCTAAAATGCAGCCAGACCTGTGACTTTGCATTCAAATCATCCTTTCTAAACCTCACATGAAACATTTGTAGTTAACAGAAAAAAATCTCTGTGTAATAACTATATTTCTGATATTGCAAAATCAACTTTCGAAAGGACTAATACTTTCATTTAAGCAACATTTAAGCAGATTTCAAAGCTATACAACATGTTTATGCTCATTCAAACAGAAAGATCTTTGCTGTAGAATTTAAAATCCAGTTCACTATTCTATCATAAACATATGTAAAAAAAAAAAAAAAGGCAGAAAAACCCCCACAGTTCATGTTGTTATGCTTTGTACTGATAATTACCTCTTTCTGTATGCTAGAATTTATTATCATGCATTTATCTTCCTTTCTGGGACTCACCTGGGTAATTACATTAGAAAGTAGTCACTGTGGTTTCAGAATAAGATGAGGATCAATTTTTGACAGGTCACCATTGGTGACAATTAAAAGCAGCTGTTTCTAGCAGTTGGGGTTACGCCGGTATGCTAGTTTAATGCAAACTATACAATCAATCCATAATGTAAATATCTTTTGAGGACTGAATTAATGTTTGATTAATGAACTCAAACATTTTACAAGTCAGAGCAAGCAAAGTACTTAGAGTTATCAGACAAATACTAATTTAAATAATGGCAAGGATGTGAGTACAAAAGCTGAAATAAGGGGGGTAGTTGGAAGCAAAGGGTGGCACGACTATCTTCAGCTCACGTCAAATTTCCCTTTTTAAACGAAAAGCCACACACGGTAGATGGTAGCAGAGAGAAGACACAGCGGTGCATCGCTGCTCAGAGCGCGGTCCCCAGCGGCAGCATGGCCCTGGCCTGACAGGGGGGCGAAGACCAGGCAGCTGCTGAGCCGCTGCTCATGCCGGGCTGCCCGCAGCCCTCCGCCCTGGGCTCCCGGGGACCCTGCGCTCCAGCTGCCAGACCTGGGACTGGCTGAAAGGCTAAAGCAAAGCTGGGTTCACAGATCTACCTACCAGGCTGTAGGGAAGGGGGTTTCCTCCCCATCTCCCAGTACAGCGCCCCGGCCTCCCTGTGCTCCCTTTGACCTGTGCACCAGAAGCAGGGAGCGAGAGGGAAAAGACAGCATAGGGCACTGGCGGCACCTCCTTGGGTGGGGTGCAGGCAACAGCCCACCTCCCCCATACACACCTGGGGCTGCCTCCTCCCCTTCGTACATGAAACCCAGAAAAACCACTGCCACACAATCCACAAAATGCCACAAAATGCACAGAATAAACAAAAATTGAGGGGTCTTTTTCTCCAGCTACTGATCCTGTTTCATGTTTTTGTGTTTACCATGCTACAAAAATCCATGGAAGTGAATATAAAATCAGGTTAATGATATAGCAAAAAAATGCAAACATGAAAACTGGTAACTGAACTGAAACAAAAACAGTTCATTCTGCTTCACACAACACAGTCAAAAAAGTAACATTGCATTCCCCAATCTGATCTGCCACCATACCAAACTCTTGGTATCGCTAATTAGCAAGATGCCTAGATAATTACTTGGCCCCAATTCTTAAGTTTAAAGCAGCGTGTGGCACAATCTGGGGTATTGGTATAAGGTTTTGGGCTTCTATGTCACAAACATGATGCCTCCGATGTAAAATCTGACAGGCTGACTACAATTTTGAAAGGGGACCTCAATACCAGGATTTGAATCATGGCACTGATGTGCCACCTTTGCAAACTGAAATCTTTTAATTAAACACATAGAAAAGAGGATGTTAAAAGAAGGAAACTTAAAAATAAGAGCTGACAATTTAGTTTCATGACTCAGGCATAACAAGCATGTGCTCCCCAAAGACAGGCTTGCAGAAGTAACTTTTGAATGCAGACAAACCTGCAAAAGTTAAACATCGCAACCTTGTAGCTGTGATGGCAGAGGCCTACTTTGTATCAATCTATCGCAAAAAGAAAAACCCATTTTCCATAGAGCTTTTTTGAGGGGCTAGTTAAAACAGCAAAACACTAGATCCACACAAAGACTTTACCTGGCCCCTGAATGTCCATTGGCTCAAACCACAAATAAAGACAAATATATCCTTACTTGACTGATGTGATCAAAAGGGCCTGTTGGGAAAGCACATGAGCCTGGGATATGCTTCGCTGTGGTGAGAGCAAGAAGTTGGACCACATGCCCTGTGAGCTGAGCTTCCCCCACTGCAGCCACTTCTCTAGGAGACTTGTAGCGAGCATTGCTGTGCACCTGCAGACCTTGGACTTGCTCAGAGCCTGACTCAGCTGGGAAAGACCTCTTCTAGATAGAAAAACCTTCAAATATCCAAGGGCAGAAGTTTGCCTAAAAAACCCTGTCAGAATGTATGTCAGAAAATTCCTTAGATAAAGGCAAGCCCTCAGTCTGCTTCCCCAGTCTGGAGCACCTGGGCTGGTAACGCTGACTGATCTTTCAGAGGATGGAAGGAGTAGGGGCACAAATGAAAAACAATACACATTCACCTTCACTAATGTTTCACCACTTCCATAAGGCAGCTGAAATTTAGTAAACAAACAGATTTGGTCTAAATTCCTCAAACTTGTAGTGTTGGAATGCATTCAATTTTAATCCACGCTAAATCACCTAACCTTAATAAAGGATTTATGTTTTGAGGAAGGAGACTGTGCAATAATCTAGGCAGAGCTGGATGTTGACTGACACATTGATCTGTTGTCTGTATCAGGTACATTTGGATTTACCTGGAATCTGTGCCCTTTCTCCTCTAGTAGGGAAGGATACAAGACAGGAGGCCATTTAGATTCAAACTACCTCACATAGTTCTCCAAACAAAATTAACTGGTTCTGGCATTTTATGCAAGGGCATCCATTCTATTTGCCCAAAAGTATGCAGACAAAGTCAAGAATATATCTTCACACTAGTGCTGAGCACCTGATGCCAGAAGTATCCAGCAAGAGGTGTAAGCGATCCTGCAAAAAATGCCAGTGTCACAAATGCCCTTTTTATAGCTCTTGCTTCTCAAAGCCTCAGTCCTCAAATTCCTGAAGGAAACAAGATAGGCTAAGACAGAAGGGAAAAAAGGCTTATTTGGAGAAGAAAACTTCATGTTCATATGTAATATCTGAAAAATTATTTCCAACAGGTACCAGAGCAAATTTGAGATAAGCATGGGGTGGAAGTGACACCTTAGTGGAAATATATTTGTATCGCTGTTACTGCACATGTAGTTTGGATAAAATACAAGTAGTTAGAGCAAGTGCAGTTTAGACATATGAAACTATTGAATTTCTACATCAGTAATTCACCAATGATCAACCTTACTGACAACCCTGGAAGATGGACTTCTCTGGATGTAGACATGGAGGTAGAAAGTCATCTTTCTTTCTTATACCTACCGGTGTTCGCTTATACTTAGGGTTGATTTCATGAAACATACAGGGAGATTTAAGTCCACTGATTCATGCATCGTCCTTGGCCTGAGACTAACACCAAGTGTTTGCAGCCAGTGTTCCAGCAACTCAGCAAGAAGTGAATGCAATCAGAAAATG
The DNA here is from genome assembly GCF_000699105.1 of Pygoscelis adeliae. Lineage (NCBI taxonomy): Eukaryota > Metazoa > Chordata > Aves > Sphenisciformes > Spheniscidae > Pygoscelis > Pygoscelis adeliae. The sequence continues at coordinate 4,586,904 of NW_008825113.1, forward strand.
CAGGGGAGGGAGGAGAGAAACAAAAAAATCCAGCCTCAGTAATATGAAAAGCATGTACAGATATACAAGGTGCATTATTCACTTGTTACTAACTGTTAAAACTTAAGCAAGGTGTTGATGAGCACAATTTGAATGGAAAAATAAAATAAGATTTGTTCCTACTGTGGCTCCAAAGGATTTGTCAACACAAGAGGTGTTAAAGGTTCAGTATCACTAAAATCAAAATGCCTTCAGAATTTCAAGTATTCATGCTTATATATTTATGTTAAAAAGAAAGAAATAACAGGGAAAAAAGGATTATTTAGTGGCCTGTATTGCAGAGGAAAACAATGAAAATTGTGTGTGTTTTACTATGTTAAAATGCACTCGCGTCATATATGATTAATGGCAACAGCTCTTGCATAAAAAAGCAAAACTTTCATCCAGAAAAGCCTTTTTGTGCAATTTTAGTGGGGATTTCATTGGTTTTTGTATGCAGTATACAACCACCTGCTCTGAGCACTAGCAATTTTTCGGAGCTGTATTTATTTTTAGGCTGTTTGCAAAAGCTGGCTGTCCAACCCCAAAAGCAAAAGCATCACTTTAGTCAGATTCCCTTCTACGGATACATTATAGAAGTCTTCAAGTCACAGCATATTTTAAAATCCTCCATTCATCCCCCTAATTCAGTGCTTAAGGGGTCTCTCATACAGAGTCTCCTGTATGTTTCGTTTAAATTCTAGTGCCGTCATCTAGGCCAAGAATCTCAGCTTTGGGATTCTTTGCCCGTCACCTTCAATATGCGTTACTATGGGTACTGGAAAGCCTATTACTGTACGCAGAGAAGAGGCACAAGAAAGAAAAGGCACATAGATTTGTAGCACTAACAAAAAAAAAAAAAAAAGGCAAAGGGGAAGAAAATTCATGGTCACTAGTAGGATATAATTTTGTACAATATCTTGCTCTTAGAAAAGCTGAAAACCTTAATGTAGTTAGAACCAAAGAAAATTGAAGGAGAGATCAGCGTTTCCTACCCCGTAGTGTCACATAGGACATATATTGCACACTGTGTCTTTCCTATACTTCTCACTTCTGCTGGAATACTATGGGAAGGAAATATCATTCACATAAGAACAGCCCTCTGTCAACAAGTCTTTTTTACCACTGAAATAATCAATGACGAAACAGCAATCTGCCCTGCAGCCTTCTGCACTCTCTAACATCTACAATAAGATTTCTACATGTCGGCAGTCAATACAGTTCAATTAATGTTTAATTCATGTTTTCTTCCTGAGGCGAGATGAAAAGGCAGAACATTTATCTGTAGGAGAGCTACAGCAAAAACAAACACTTTTTGTTCCAATATTACAATCTTTTTGAGATGCAAAACACTATATCCAAGAAAAGCCAAAATGTCATCTGCCATTAATTTTCCAGAGCTGGATTAAGTTCTGCAGATGGTTAAATAAAATATTAGTGTAAAAATATATGGTGAAGGGAATTCTTCAGCAAATGCAGCAGCCAAACTGAAGAAGAACATAGCCATTTTTGTTATTTTCAGTGAAGATATTCTGCAAACTATACACAATCCCACCATATTTAAGTGCATGTCAGCTAAAAACTCAGTCTTACTAAAAATCTTTTCTTTTCTGTCCTGCTTATTTCTGGTTATCAGCTAGATTGCTGGTCACTGAAGTGAATGCTGACTGCTCCTAAGAG
>NW_008825113.1:4588635-4610787 GCF_000699105.1 Pygoscelis adeliae
ATCCCTCTCTTGACAGCAAGCATCTGTCTTGCTGAAGATACAGTGTTTATCTCCATGGCAGGCTTGACTCAAACATCCAAGGCTCTAAAAATAAGAGTTTAAAATCTAATTCATGTCTACGGCCCACCTAATCACCCTGCAAGTTTCAGTAAATGCTTTTTCACTGTTTCCTTTTTAGCTTCCTCTGCTTAACCGGCAGATACAGTTATTCACAGTGCAGTTACACATCAACCTCTTAGACCCCAACATGAATCCAAGCCATTCACCAGGAAAGACTGGTGAAGAGAGAGTGCGAGCCAACCAGGGCTATCTTATATAATGAACATCTTCGATATTTTGATCAGCTGTAATAGTTTAGTACAAAATACGCTCTGCCCATTATCTTGAAACTTCTCGTATCAAAATGTTGGAGATTTCAAAGAAGCAGAATGAAAAATGCTTTGCATGAGGTGCTAGACCAATGGAAATGACAGAAGAAAGGCAGACAACATTTTTACATACTTCTCAGAGTACCAAAGTATTCTACACAAAGATCATCATCCTATACTGAAGACTGTCTACAGCACATGCCAAGAGACCAAAATGGCAATGACCAAAGGTTGATTAGAGCAGGAGATACCACATGAAGTTTTGCTTGGTTACCACCACCCTGGAAAGAAAATGCCAAGCAACAGCATTCAGAAACTTTCATGCCAGGGTTTGGAAACCCCACCAGAGACAACTGCAGACATCAATAAGCACATTGGTCTTTTTCATCTCTTCCTGAAGACTTATCTAAATTTGGGCATGTATCATGAAAATTTATTAGCAAAATGCTGAGATTACTGACCTGAATCACCAAGTAACTAATATATCAAGCAGGACATATTCTGGATGAGACTAATGAAAACATCAGAATGTCTAGAAAACAGGACAGAGGAAGAAAGGCTGAAGGAGTGGGTGTTATTTAGTTTAAATAAGAAAATATTTTGAAAGAGAAAATAACAGTCTTCAAACACACCAAATGTGTAAAAGGCAGGTAGAAAGTGGAAGAAAGAAAAGTTTTGCTTCATTCACCATAGGCTTGACAAGGTGGATTTAGGTTCAGTCCAGGAGAACAGTTCGATTGGGAGTAAGACGCATGGGGAAGGAACCGGTGACCTGAAGCTCTCTCTTTCATTTTAACAAGTTGGCCCAGCATCTCTCAGAAATGGCATAGACATCAGGTGTTCCTACTCTCAGGCAGGGGGATGGGCCAGGTGATCTGTCAAGATCCTTTCCAGATTACTGTAATTGTAGGATTCCACAGACCATTAACAAGAATGGATGACATCCAGTGTAGACATCCATCCATAGATGACATCCATAGTGTATATCCTACCCAGTGGAGGCCCCTGGATAATGAAGCACTTGGTGTAGGCTGAAGAGCGCAGGATTCAGTATGTTGTCTGGATAATTAGAACAAACCTACCAATAGAAGGGAAAACATTGGGGGAAATAACTGTCTGTGTAAAGAGCATGATTGTATACGACTGATTTACCAGGGGCCAGTCACATGCCTAACAAACCTGTTCCCTATGGAATGGGGTGGATGACCATGCATCAACCTTTCACATGCAAAAGGATCAACCTGGCATGTCAGGCCACATGTTAAGGGACACAGCCATAACGCTTGCCTGGTCCTCACGGTCCTTAGCCCACCAGATAGTTTGGGAGACAAGATGAATGGGATCACAGCTAAATGCGTTTTAAAAAAAGAATCCCATTCCAAGGAAAATGCTTGAAAGGAAATATACTCCTTTTTTTTTTTTTTTTTTTTTGTTAAAACAGCCCATGTGCGTAAAGGTAGCAATGCCTAGAAGACCGCTATCTCCCCACCAAACAGTATGGGACATCTCTCACCTGGAGGGAAAAGGCCAGCCAGACTCAAGTAAAAAACTCCTAAGGAAAAGACTGTCTAGGCAGCTGCAAAACTGAGAGCTCAATAAGGCAGTAAATGATAGTTCTCCACATCAGGTGATGGATTTTGATTCTTTCACTTTTATCAGATTATGCTGAGTACATGAGAAAATAAAAGCAGAAAGGATGTTTCTTGTCTCATAAGCACAGTTCAGATAAGGATAAGAAGGAAAGTTGCGCTTCCCTTTCAAAAGGCAATGGACTGAGGAGGTATTGTTATTCAGCTGCCAAGAGCTCTCTCCCTTATGTATAGACATCAATGTTTTCTCTGAGATATTGTCTGATATCTTAATTGGAGGCTACCTTTCACATATGCCCATAGAGAAGTGAGGTGCTGATTCACTTTCTTGCAGGGAGAAAGACTGGCATAGGCCCTAGCAGAGCTGATATTGTCTGGAAGGGGGTGCCACAGCATTAGTACACACAGCCTCATATGCTGATGGGCTCTGCTTCAGAGTTTCCTTTATACTGTCCTGGATTGTTACAGCATGAAAATTAACCCCTGTTCCAAGGGAAGCCCAGTGCAACTTCCATCTCTTGGGATTTCAGAAGGGCTTGCAAAAGCTGGAGGGGTCAAACCTGCCAAAGTGATGAGATAATAAAACAAACCAAAAAGAACTCCACTGAATTGTGAGCAGGTAAGTACGTCTAGTAACTCCCCAGTAAAGCATCACACGGAAAAAAAGAGAAGAGCCTTGTACTTGTCTACTGTGAAAGTGGTCACTGCAGTTATACTTTTTTTTATGTTATATCTACAATCCTAAAATTATCCAGCTCTGCCTATGGCAAAATTAAAGGATTTTGTACTAACTGTGAATTTAGCACCTTCAACTTACTCTCTAACCCCATCATTTCAATTTTGCCTTTCTGCACACTTTTCTGTAAAGATATATTAAAAAAAAAATTAAGAGAATTTTTACATCAGTAACTAACAGCTCATCTGTACAGGAAACTTTCAATGAAAATCAGTTTGGTTTGGGGAAAAAAAAGCCACATATGATTTAGAATATTTCATTTACCTCTGCCCATGTCTATATTTATGTAACTTGTGAAGTAAGCACCTTATAACATCAGTCAGCTGAAATTACTCAAACATTTGGCTTATAGAAGCACCATGAGATCCTACTCAACAAGAAAGCCCCCATGATAAATGTCACTTCCACCCTGGTAGGCAGCTATACAAGCAAGTGTGCATTTAAACCAATAGTGTTAGTATGGGACTCACTTGATAAATTAAAATTCCAATAAATACTCAAGAGTTTTATCAATAGTTCTGTAGTAGTAGCTAGGTGAACCTACCAGTATCCAACATTTTGCCATATCACTTCTCGTTAAATTGATTAATTACTAAGTTTAGAGTAGTTATTCTTGCGTCTCTGTCTGTCTGCTTTTTTCCCTGAAGGGGAAAAATGACATTTGTAATTGCTGCAGATGGAGAATGAGACTTCTATAAGGGAAAAAATTGCTATAGAAAAGATGATCGAGAAAAAAATTTGCTGGTTTCTTTCATTTTTAATAAAATAAAATAATCCTATTTGCCTTCAATCTTGACCACCCAAATGGCTGTTAAACACTTGCTAGGTGAAATGCTTTTTCCCTTCATAAGGAAAGGATTTCAACATTTAGCTCAACAGTTCAGCTCATGTTTAATTCATTTCCTTGTCTGCTAGGTAGATTAAAAGAAAGAACTTATGTCAACAGGAGGGAGGCAGCAAAAATCCAGCTTTGCACTCCAATCCTAGTTTACAAGAGTACCAGGTTCTAATTTCTAGATAAAAGATGTCTTAGGAGGGAGGCCGAAGTTGAGATTGCAAACCATAAAGAAACTACTGGGACACAGACATCACTGATGATAAATCCTTTAGGCAAAGTCAAATTTATGATCTAGTTAAGATGGAATATCCTGGCATCTAATGTCATCACAGCACTAATGGGATATATCTGTTGCAACAAACTGCCTTCTCCTGTAAAATACATTATTTTCTTTATCTCTTGTTTCTCGGCTTGCCTCTCATTTTATGCTAGGCAGGGAGCACTGACCAAGCATACTGCAGGTGAGGTTTTTTTCCCCAGGTGCTTTGCAGCGTTTGTGCATTCGCTACAACTGTAAAATGGCACTGGTATTAAGTAACAGAAAACACAGTACTGACGAAAAATGCAGACTTACATGTTCTGCAAAGACCTAAAGAGAAAGGGGAAGTGTAGAGGAAAGCACCTTTTATTTTTCAGACATTTGTATTTCTTTTTGAGCCATGAGAAAAGCAGTGATTAATCATAGCCAGGTGTCATGGAGCAAGACACATAGTGCGATCTGTATGTGAAAGGTAGACATTATCAGTGGAATCACAAATCCTACCTTTCCTAATTGGAGATCTCCTTTGACCAAAGCGGAGAGTATACTGAATACGCTCATTTTAAGGCCCATGACTTCCATCATAATAAATCAGAGTTTTGACAGCACTATAAGAAGCTGAGAATCCCCAGATTCTGGTTTATTCCTCATATGTCTACCCTTTCCAAAAATACATTGATTTTTATAGGTATGACAAGCTGGTTCAATTCATCGCTATGTGAAGCAATCTTTCATATCTGTACATGAATACTAGAAGATATTTTGAGCACACCAGAAAGGGTAACAAATGCAAACTGCTGTAGGCTCACATATCTGGCAGGATGACATCTAGAAAACTGTAGAACTGCTGCAATTTCTACAATATAATGACACTGCATCAGATAAAATACTACCTGATGGAAACTGCTAAAAAACATATAAAGGAAGCCTAAGTGAGAGAGAAAAAAAACAAATGTGTGCAGGAATAAATACCACTACTGACCTTCTGTTTGTTTTCCTCTATTCCCCCCACCCCAGCTGCTTTGATTTTAGTGTAGTGTAGTCTTTGTTGATATTGCAGCATGAAAATGAAAGGGGGGGGAGGGAATTAACCCTAAGAGGAAAGAGAAACCTTTGCAGATTTCATTTATTCCTAGTTCTTCAAACTAATCCATTTGCAAGTCAATCTTATCAAAAAGGAGATAGGCTCCTTATTGCAGTGTTCCAGGGGAAACAAAAAAAACCCTAAACCAGCTCACACTGAGCAGTCTCTATAGCCAGAAGAATTCAAATACAGTTTTTTCTCTCTGCATCCCCCACAGCACAGTTACTGGTTGCAGCCTGCGCACCATTCGTTTCCAAAAGAATCTTTTGATTCAACTAAACACTAAACATCTGAGCATGAAAGAAAAAAGAAGCCTGTGCATCCACCTAGGTTCAACCCCTAACAGGAGTATGGAAGACAAACAAAGGAGTTCTTGTTAGTCTCTGGACTATGCATCTCTTCCTACACCTCTATGCTTCCCCAAAATTAAGCATAAGCTCAAAAATGTTGTATGTTCTGACCCCACGCTTGCAGAATTTGCTGCTGAATCTTTCCCCTGCAGCAGTACTGCCTCTAAAGCTAAAGCTTTATTATTTAATTATTTTCTAGCCTGTGAACACAGCCTTAAAAATGAAATGTGGCTATAAACTCAGGCAGTGTCATTTCTGAGACTACAGCAGAATTTAGAAACAAGGCTGCAATATCGTAGATAATACAAAAAATAATAATGAAATTGTGAAGTCCATATGCTAACATGAATCTCGGTCCTCTCAGCTTCATTTTGCATTAATATGAATAGCCATATGACTATTTATTCACTTCATTGAGGTGCTAAATCTAAACAGCAAAGATGATAGTGAAATGAGAGCTTTGCTAGAGCATCACTGATAACCTGTTTTCACAAAAGCATGGGTAATGTGTTTATTCAGGTCTTCTCTGTTATCGAAAGCCCTAACTTCCCTATCTCCAGGTTTCTCTCATGGCTTTATAGGAGTCAGCTATGCATTCTCAACAGACAAAAATCATTAGAGTGTTGAGACTTGAAATTATGAAATCATAATACCAAGACTGGAACTGAACACACAGGGTACCTCATGGGACTGCGGGCAAGATGTTGCTGCTCATTTTCCTATACAACTCCCCTCCACCTTCCATTTTATTTAAGGTAAAATAAACTGCCGGCAAAATTCCACAGCTGAAAACCACACAATACAGACATTTTTATGCAGGTCTTAGGTCCAGCTCATCGTGTGCCAGAGAAACTGCTTTCTCTACTGTCTTGTCGGGATGTGACGGCATTAAAAAACAATAGCTAATGGGGTTGATATTCCACTGCCATCCAAGCAGGTCTTAATTGCAGCAAGGGCAGTTTCTGCCAGCTTTTCAAAACTAGGGCTTCTTCTGCCAACTTCATTAAGCTTATTTTTACAGTGCATCATTCCCCTGTTTACCATCAGCTCCTTCTGTAATGAAATGCCCACCCGAATATTGGCTCATCAAAGAACATTAAGGGTGTGCATACACTGAATCTCACGGTATTGCGATTGTTCTGAAAAGTTATAAACATCAGGAGGTGTTTGTGATCACCCAAAGATGCTTTTCTGTTGAGTTTAATTTTAGATCTTTTTTTTTTATCATTCAGGAGGCGGTGATCGAGATTTTTAAAAAATGTATTAATAAATAAACTTGAGGAGGAAAGGCTGAGCATCCAACTGATTTACTAGTGCCTACCGATGCTGTGAAATGGTAGCAAACTGTGGGTAACTTCTTCTGTCTAAACTCAGTTTTTTTCTTGTATTTTGTAAGCACCAACCTTGTGCCATTTTGAATGATAGTTCTTTTTGTCTCTTTTTCCCTCCAATCTAATACCTGTCACAACTGTCACACAACCGAGAGCCTTCTCATAGGCTTTAGTTAACCCACTGATCCATGGAAAAGCAGAATCTGGAGCCTGCAGAAGTGTGTGCTTACTGAAACGTATATTTGCTTATAGCTTGCCTATAAAAGCCTGTGTTTGTGTATATTTTGAATCCTTTACTTGCTTTACCTTTTGACGAAGAAAGCAGTGAAGTACAAGCACAGCTGAGGCAGTGGGTTAAAAAACATCTAAATTTTAACAGTGTTGAGTGATAAAATATCCCTGGAGATTTGAGAGGGTGAGAGGAAGGACTCACAAGCATATCAAATTAAACATCTTCGACTCCTCAGGGGCAGAGTCAGAGGGGGAAGGGAAAAGCTGTCATCTCATTTCTCCAGTCAGTATTGCCTGGAGATGCAGGTTAGGAAGCGGGCCTTCTGAGGAGAATAGGGATCCATTTGTTGAAATGCTCTTCCCCCATATTCATCTCCCCTCTCTTTCTTAGTGCTTTTCATCAGTATTTCTTCCGTTTTTATAATAAGACTAATGTTTTGTGGGTTTTTTTCTTTTTTTAAATGAAGTCCTCTGAAATAGTCATTCAAATGCTTCAGAAAATAAAACCTGAATAACTGGCTTAATTAAGGAAAGCTCTTTTTATCCCTCTTTTTTTCAAATAAACCATTGCATTCCACCTATAATTAACTAATTCTAAAAATAAAAGCAATGGAGGCATCAGAATCTATCAATAATTAATTAAGGAATTCAATTGATCAGCTAGGGGTAGCACACGTGACAGCACAGGTGACCTATGCTGGTGATTTGTCACACACTGATATCTCGCATCATGTGTTGTAAGGTCTGAAGGTTGAAACGTATGGGCTCTGCTCCCAATTATGGGTCTGCAGGAAAGCTACAGGCTATAGATTGGCTGGTTGTTAATTAAGTGGCAAAATGCAATTTCTGCCTCTTCCCACCTTTGTACCGGATGACCTTTCTTTTCCCTCCCTCTGGAAAATAAAATTAGTTCCCCTGGCAAATGACATTGTTCACCTCCTCTAGGTTCTTCCCATCAACTTGATATAGTGTTCTCTGCTACAATATCACCACCATCCATAACTATCAATAAAGAAATAATGACACGAGTGATTTTTTTTTTTTTTTAAGGCACAGAATGCAATAAAGTTTTCAGATTTTTTTCAGTTGCTAGAAACTGCATTACTATCTGTATCAATGCCAGTAACACACCCTACTAAGCCATGACATCCCGGCCTGTAACCCTTCCTAGGGGTGTGCAAAATGCACCACTACAGCTCTCTTCTAGTCTTCTCCAAGTACCCGATAGGCTTACATCTAACACATCGGGAACAATGGCATTCGTCAGGAGCCCAGCTTTGTGGAAATAAGAAGCATTAAGTACAACTGGTAAAAAGAAAAAGGCAGATGAAATTAACATCCATTAATGGCTGCTCTGTCGCATGGTCCCCAACAAGCCCTCGGCAGCTTGCCACGTTGCTCTGGCTTAACATGACGTGGGAGCGCACACCCGCCATGCTTGCTGCAGCTGAGGGACTGTGATTCAGTCATGTTGGGAGTGGCGGTTGTGGTAGTGGCAGTGAGTAGAAGAGACAGACAGAGGGGAGGGCGAGAGCTGAAGGAGTTTCGGGTAGTCCTCAGAGGGAAGCTTCAGAGGCTGGATTTCTGATTTTTTCAGTTGTGATTTTGGACCAGTGCCAGGCGACGAGTCAGTGTTTGTCACTAACAGGGTTCTGCAATGGGGAAATCTACAGTGGTGTGACAGCCTGTCACCACCAGCAAAGATGGTACTGCAGAGTTAATAAGCCAGGGAGACCATAAACACAAAGAAACCAGAAATAAAGAGAGTAAGGAGGAACATGAAGCGATAAACAACAAAATGCACAGGATCCCATGCGCAAAAATAGCATTTCTGCACATGGAACTGGCTTTGGTGTTTTGTCGTCAAACTTTACAACCCTATATTCTAGGAAAACAGCTTTAAATTGCTCCCAGCCACCCAAAAAATTAAGTATAACCACATACATAGCCCAATGGCATGATGTGCTCACTCCCACCTATGCCAACACTGACTTAAAAAGTAGTTTGTGCAGCCTGCTAACAGCGTGGGACATCCCACATGCTGGCTTTCTCCTGCCCAGGGATGGAAAGTCTCCTGCACAGACAGTGACACGCTTGCAGTGTGCCTATAGCCCATCCAGAAAGGGCACAGGTACTGTTTGGCTCGCAGCACATGGGAGAAGGGCACTCTTGGCTGGCTGTGAGGTGAGCTGGCCAAAGTGTGAACAGGAACACAAAACCAGCCCTAAAGCAGAAACCCCCAGAAGAAAGCTGGCTCTCTCCTTTTGATAAGTAAACTGCTACAGTTATGGATAAGATTAGAGAAGACAGGTCACGTGAAGGTCAGTGGGGCAGGACCTTGCCATAAGGGCATTACTGCAGGAGGGAAATGAGGAAGCTAGACTTTGGTGAGAGGTGGAAACTGGGACCTGTCCTGACAACCTGGATTTTCTTTGGCCACCTGCTCTGTTCAGCTGGGCATCCCTGATGTACATCACAGTCAGAAACCACACCATGCGCTGCCAATACGCCGTACTGATCCCACAGCTCAGAGGCCAGGCTGCACACATGGTCTGCTCCCTTAGGCTGCGTGGGCCTTCAGAGCCTTCCTAAGGTCCCCCAGAAGCACAGTGACTATCACATGCTATGTTCCTGTTATTTGTAATATCAGAGTCTGTCATGTTCTTGGCAGGGCATCACCATTTCATTATTGGTTTGCTTATTGCACAGAACTAGAGAATGTAAAAAATGGTGGAACATGGCAAATACTGAAAAGACAATGGTCTGAAATTTCGAACTTTTTTCCAGCACTATGTGTCTATTTAAGGGTTCAAAGAGGAGTAAAAAGCCTCTGTTTAATGAGTAAACCAGAATACATCATCTGGCCCTTAGCAAAAAGAGACAGTTTGAATGCTTAGTCTGTGTGGTCTCAGTTTCCTGTTGATTCCTCTGCAACTACATGAACACAGACGCAACATCTCTTCCCTCCCTTCTTTCCCCAAACTCGGCTTTTAACCCAGTAACCTCTTTTCTTCTTACTTTGACTGACTCCACAGCTGGATCCTTTCTAATTTTGGACATACCCAGGTTCTAGGGATGTCCAGAGAAAAATAGCCAATTAAGTCATCCAAAGCCCTGAGCATAGTTAACATTCATTTACAGCATGAAAAGAGCAAAACACCTTCCTGATGCTTGCCAATTACATGATATTTCAGCCAAATATATTCAATGATGCCAGAATGAAAATTCCAAAGTATGCATTATGTTCATTTCTAAACCCTGTTAACTTAATTAACTCTCAGTTAAATGTGCACTGATCTTAGACCTAAAGCATGTTTGATGATGTATTTTCCATTAGGCAAAAGAAAGAATTTGAAATGTTCAAACCGTTTGTAACAACAGAGAAGACTTCCTTCCTAAAATTGTATACAACGCACACCCAATTCATGGTCAGTGAAGGTTTTTATTCTATTTGTACTTTGTTATGCTCTTGTCAGTTTTACTTGGATCACGAAACATCATTTGAGCAATACTATCCACCAAACATAGAAGATAATATTCTGCATTGTCAGTACCATTTAAAATGCAAGACCAAGTAATATGAAAAACAATTAAACCATCCAATAACAGTTGTATTTAACCTGTGTTGCCACTGCTAAATTCACACGCTGAGTGCCTGGTTGGTGAAATTATTAGAGGCACAAGTCCAGATACTCAGATCCTGTAACCAGTGGGCATACAGGCATTTCTAAAAATAAATAAAGAAAAGCAGGGAAAGGGCTTATCATTCTTAGCAGAGCTATAGCATTTTTTTAATGAACCCAGATCCACACCAGAAATAACTAGAAGATGGTGCACTTCACTAGTCGCTAATAACTTTGTTGCTTGCAAATCGACTATTATCTCAGAATGCTTTGCTGTTTTTTTCAAAAAAAAAAATCTCATACCTGGATGTGACACACACCAAGGCAGAGGTTACAGTTGGCAATGGGAAAGTAATCTGCCTACCTCCCAAAGGAGGTACCATGAAAACAAGTTGTTATTACTAGAAAAGACAGGCACACCTGGCTGTCAGAACAGGTAGTTAAATGGGATAACAACTCTCTGCTCTGTCCTAGAACTGAGGCTGCAGAAAGTTTGTTCCCCGCAGCATCCTGTGCATTGTAAGAGGCAGCTTCTAAAAATCACAGCTGGACGAGTCTGTCCTCCTTTCTCCACACAAAGTGAATTCTGAAGTGTATTCTAGGCCAGCTGAAGAAGCAAAACACTGTGTTAAACTGATGTCACCCACATTGTGCATCCCTCACCTATTGCTTCAAAATAAAACACAAGTGAATAGCACTCTTGTATAGGCACAGAGAGGCATACATGGCACAGAGAAAGTTATACTGACATACTGAAACATATGCGTACAGGGCACTCTGTAGCCATTCTTCTGTCATTAGGTACATTAAAGGACAAGAAGAGACAGATACCATGACAGGTCCAAAAATAACTTCACTGAGTTAAACAGAGTTATGATCTGTGACTGTGGGCTATATTTCATGTCGCCAGTCAGTTACCAGCACAGTAAGATTTCCCAGCTTTCCTGAATGTTAAACTGAGAGGAAATACTTCCCTGCCTCTCAGAATAGAAACATTCAGACTCCAGAACACTATACTATCTCTGTCTTTTAGCATCAGCAAGTCCAGGAAAGCTCCAAAGAGTATTTTGATTTCTGTTTCTTCTTTGTGACTTAAGAGGTGGGCAGAGTGGTGCGTAAGTTCCTGTGCTTACTTCTGCTGCGGTTTCCTTTGATGTACAATTTGCTCCATCCCATCGCTGACTTCATCTCCACATTCCCTGCTCATGAAGCGCCTGTACACTTAGGATTTCCCATGTGCCTGAATGACCACAGCAGGTTTATGCAGCACTTTCTGAATACGGAGCTGCTTTCGCCACACGAGCTAAAGTGCTACCTCTGCTCCTCATCCCAATTCTGCTCCTTTTGCTAATGCCCTCTAGCTATCAACGTTTCTGGTGTAGTTACTCTGTAGATATATTAGAACATTTTTAATCAGCATCTGGTTATCTTCTCAAAAGTTACTCTTATTTGCTTCTTAATAAAATATACCAACATATCCTACCTTCCCTGCACTCAGCACCAGCAAATGTTTGCTCTTTACTTACCCATTGCAATTTCCATTCATATAGTACACAGAACTTCAAAGTAACCCTTTGAACCTGAATAGGACTACAACCCTCATACATACAGCTTAATTTTGCCTACTAGAAGACGCTTGGTTTAGCGTGAAGTCAATTTGCATACTGATAGATCTTTTCCCCTTCCAGTCACAATATAAAAAGTTAACGCATTGCTGTAATAATTCAGTGTACATCAAATCTGATTTCTTTTGATGCATTCAGCCACCTACTGTCACTTTAATGCATTTTCCTGGCACATGCATGCACATGGTTTCATGTGAAAACATTTATGTTGGCACTCAATTCAATTAATTTTTTCCTCAAGGCTGAAAAATTTCAAACAGAGTTGTATTCACCTCTTCAAAAGAATCAACATTTTCAAGTTAGGGAAAGGGAGAAAGAGGAACTATTCCATTTCTCCAACATTTGAGTCTGCAGTCGTTTTACACTGAAGCTGCAAAGTTAATCAGTCATTTCTTTATCTGTCTTGTGTTAGCATCTGCTCAACACAAGGAAAAACACAGAGTTCCTCAACATTTACCGTAGAAAGAATAAGACCAAGAGAAAGAAATGAAAAGGTGTGGAAAGTACATAGGCCATTTACCAGAGCAAGGGAACCCTGCTCATTCTCTCTTAATAGGAAACAATGAGAGTACAGAGCCAGAAAGAAAAGAAAGTGGCACTGGGGGAAAAAATGCATACACAAGTGCATGATGTTTATATGCCATATTTTCCAGTCTCATAACTAACAAGCCACTACCCTTATTTTCTTTAGGAAGTTAGAAAATTTATATGCATAAAAACACTTATTTGACTTTTTACAAAGGTATGTTTTCATCTTTCTGGCATTTAACAAGTTAATTTGCCAATACCATTTTCTTCTTTCTCACACAAGGTACTTGCTGTGTTTGCTGGCTATTACTTAAGTGCTGTGTTTACAGCAGTCATACAGGCTGTGTTTACAGTCTGCCATTTAACTACTTGCCGTTCTTCAATATCCCCACTACTATCTGACAACTTCTTGGCACTAGCCATGCTTTGTTATACAGGTGCATGATACTGCATTACTGCTCACATAAAGGCTATTTTCAGCAGGTACCTTTTCAAAAAGATGCCCATGTACATGATGTAGGAGTCTTCCCACTTTACAACTCTCTAAATACACATATGTACTATATACACACATGTACAATACACTTTTCCGAATCACCTTGCATGGTAAAAAAAAGCCCAATAAAAACAAAAACAAAAAGGTCCCATAAAACTCAGAAAAAGAGGAAAGGAATAAGATGTTGAGGATGCTACCATTTAATTTCACTGGTCCTTCAAGATATTAAGCACAGAGGCCGTTGTCCTTCTTTTACAAAGCTTCTGACACTGTACTGCCAGATAAACTAGCACTGAGAATTTTGTTTACCCAGATCTGTTTCTAGTGATTGCAGAACACGGGAGAAAAGCTGGCAATCAAGTTTGAGACAATTAACATTGCTCCAAGATTTCTGCAATTATTGTACTGGTATTATCATTAAGGCTGAACCTGCAAGCAGAGAACATCATCTGTGCTAGCAGTGCTCAGAGGTCCATCAGATTCGCTGTCACTGACTCACTGATTGATTTTGTTTCTCCCATTTCTGGGTCACTGAATTCCTACATGTGGCTATTTTCCAGGCAAATATTAACTGCAGCAGAACCCTGACTATTAATCCAGTGCAATTCAGCTTGGAAAATAAAAAACAAACAAACAAACAAACCAAACAGAATTTGGTCCAGAGTCTTTATCATTAGCATATATGTGTGCATACACATATGTATTCAACTTCCAAAATTTCACCTTGGATGAGAAAACATTCCCTTGGAGACAGAAAGGATTAGGAAGTACAAAACATCTCCTCATTATAATACTGACAGGTTTCTGGCCTTGAGCTCTATTCTTTATTTCCAGTAAATGTTTCGTATGAGTTGGAAAAGCAGAGGTAAACTAAGTGTATAATATATTTGTGTGTGAAAAGAACGTGTGAAAATTGAGTTAAAAAACAGAATTGTCCCAGGATTTAACATATTCATTAATAAAACATCTTCCGCAACAGAAAAAGTCTCTATGGGGTAGTGAAATTGTATCAGATTCCCTGAGTCACTCTTTTAGTTTATTTCTTCTGGGATTTCTTTGGGAGCCTTTTTAACGGTTTAAATGAGGTATTTCAGCTTCTCCACTTGTCAAAAAACATAAATTTAGACAAGATCTCATATGCCCTAAAAGAGTAAACAGAGACATAATTGCAGTCTTTTGTTAAGTTACTTTTGTGACTGAAAAAGGAGCAGCAACTCCACTGCTCAGTGCTCCATTGGTTGCTCAATTCTGCTGTTTACAGAAATGGTGTATTTTGCCTTTTTGCTTTAGTGTTGACTTCTGTAAGACTGACTTCAGATGGCAAAAAGGCCCGAACAGAGGGAAAAATATTCAAGTTGCTGTAAGACAGATATTAACAGCACTTTGCAACCAAAGAACATGCTAAACTGACTGTAGGTAACTCCTTTGAGTCATCAGGTTGTTCTCCCCGAAGACATATTTGTTTAGACTTCCATCCTTTCTCTAGTTCTTATCTGGCAAGGAATTACTCCACAAGGAAATAAAGCGAGAACAATGCTGAACAATCACAAATATGCTATTTGCCTGTCTGCCTCCATGAACTGGTAGAGGCTTCTCTATCAAAATGCCAACAGGCAAGCAGAGTCTGTAAATTTTACAGTGCCAGACTGATACACTTACAGAGCTGCACCACTGCAGTACTTCAGGCAAGTGGAATAAACAGCCCTTTATCAGGTAGCATGAGCAGCTGAGCACACTATGCTCCTGCAGGACTGAAACACTGGCCTTGTACCATGTTACATACTAGGGAGAGGTAGGGTCCAGTTGCATGAGGGAAAGCTGCCTTTAAGAAAGCAAACCACTCATTCCCTGCAACGGCGCAATCTTGCCCCTTCAGTCGGAGCATCAGCTGCCAGTGCACACCCAATAACAGGCAAAGGGATATTTCAAGAATCACTCTATGAAGGGCCAAACTGAGCCAAGGATCATGGAATAAGTCGGAACATACAAGCCTCACTCTGCCCCAGCCCCAGCAATTGGCGAGAAGCTTAGAAAAGAAGCCATTTTGATCGTGGAATCACACACAAATGACAGAATATGAAAACCAGCATTGAAATGGATTGATGGTTGGACTCGATGATCTTAGAGGTCTCTTCCAACCTTAATGATTCTATGATTCTATGATTCTATGAAATATAAATAGAGTAAAAGCCTGCCTCCCTTCAAGCCTCTGGACAGCTCCAGCATTAGAAACTCAGCACTGCTGGTATATTTATATATATATTTATATTCAGTCAGCAGGACATGGGCTGCTAAGGCTCATGAAGCAAACTGCTGCTATGCTGCCCACCAGCAGTGTTCCACCTGCCCTGGTGGAAACACGCTTCCTATCAAAATAACACAGGAATTATATTTTTAGTAACCTTTTTCCATCCATTTTACTATTTAGGTAATAAATGACAAATGGGATTCAGTGAAACAAATGTAAAATGGGATTTCTCATGTACTTTCTCAGTAGTATCAGAAGTCCACCAGTGCCAATGCCATCCGCACAGAGGTGATGACACGGTAAGATGACAGGAGCCATCCCTGATGCAGTTTTGTCCATACTACTTGCTTGGGAAGTACATGGTCTCCTCTGACCACTGCAGGCCACAGTATCTGGCTGGCACCAGCCAAAATCATGGCCAAGAGCCCACTAACAACCAGACAGTGTTTGCACAATCAGCACTGGACAGGCTGGCACTCCAGCTCACTCCCTACTCCTGTTTTATTTATCAGTAGAGATGCGACCACTGAGCCCTACCTAACAACCATTTAACTTGGCTGCAATCATTCTGTTCACTCTAATGCAGCTTTGGTTATTTTATGCAAACTGGAAAAAGGCTAGGTGGAGTAAGGAACATTCTCACCCTTGTTTTAAGAAAGAGATTAATCTACATAAGAACATTTCTCAGGAACATTATCAACACCTAACCTCATCCCTCCTATCACAAGGCACAGAAATTTTGCCTTGGTGATTTTGGCATTGTTTTCACTGCCTCTTATCCATCCCAAACGTACCTTTTAGAAGGCTACCCAAGGAGTGGACTGAAAGACAACACAGTAGGGAAATGAACACAACACTTCACAATGTGTTCCAATGGTTATATCACCCAAGGCTACCTTTGAGCTAGGAGATACTCTAAAATTAACCAATGTAAACACTCTAAGGTTAAAGTCCACAGGTTCAAGATTTTATTGCACTTTCATGAAATTAGCAGAGTTCCTCCCTGAGTGTATACTTATATCATGGCAAAATCATTCTTAAAAGCTAAACCTTGTCTTTGATAAGAAAAATAGATCCTGCTCTTTAACTTATTCACAGTAAGATGCATTTTCAGGATGTCAGATTACTTGAGAGCTTTTTTTAGAGCTTTTATCTGAGCTCTAATTTGCAACATCCTTTTAGCATAGAGACTGAGTGAGACGCAATTTCAGCCATGATCTCACCAGTGCTGCTTGTAGACTACTGCTGTTTGATATACCTAGGAACAATTCAAGAACAATAGCAGTTCCTTCTGTCACAGGTTTGCAATAGAAATGCACGCTTAATATAGATCAAGAAAACCTTTTTCTTGCAGAAGAAGTCAGTAGAGAGACTTACAGAGTCTCCTGAGGGAGGTGATTCTGCCCCTCTATTCCGCTCTGGTGAGACCTCACCTGGAGTACTGCATCCAGCTCTGGAGTCCTCAGCACAAGAAAGACACGGATCTGTTGGAGCAGGTCCAGAAGAGGGCCACAAGAATAGTCAGAGCAATGGAACACTTCTTCTATGAGGAAAGGCTGAGAGACTTGGGGTTGTTCAGCTTGGAGAAGAGAAGGCTCCAGGGAGACCTTATTGTAGACTTTCAATACTTAAAGGGGGGCTTATAAGAAAGATGGGGACAGACTTTTTAGTAGGGCCTGTTGCAATGGGACAAGGGGTAATGGTTTTAAACTAAAAGAGGGTAGATTCAGACCAGATAAAAGGAAGACTTTTTTTTATGATGAGGGTGGTGAAACACCAGGTTGCCCAGAGAGGTTGTGGATGCCCCATCCCTGGAAACATTCAAGGTCAGGCTGGACGGGGCTCTGAGCAACCTGATCTAGTTGAAGATGTCCCTGCCCACAGCAGGGGGGTTGGACTAGATAACCTTTAAAGGTCCCTTCTAACCAAAACCATTCTATGCTTCTATAATTCAGAGTCTGAGAATGACAACAAAGTCCCCGGTTAAACCACCACCATGCGCTCAGTGTCATTTGATTCCTCATCTCCTCCTGAGCACTCAGAGCTTTTCAGCCTTTGAGATCCAGGCCCTTTTGGGGCTGCAGGTGCATTGCTGATCATGCCACCTTCCAGCTTCTTAGCAGTCATCACACATCAGTCAGAGCAGCTAACTTTTCCTTGCACTCTTCCTCCCTCCCTCCCTCCCTCCCTCTCTCTGTCGGTTAACATACACACTTGAAACTCTACTTAGCAGCCCCATCGTATTTCCAAGCCACAGCACACATTCATAAACATTTCTTGGTGTTTGTAACCTGATCAGACACATCACAATTTTCAGTTGTCAGAACAAAAATGACAGTAGTTTTAACAAAAACAAGATAACGTGGCCTTACCCCATTTCTAATTCCAATGGGAAACACACAGCATTTCCTGCATAGTTCAAACAATGAAGAGAATGAATAAGATGATGAAGTAGCAGTAGTACAAAATCTAGAAAGAAATAATAATAAAGAACTAGATCATGAGCACTGTTTGGCCTCAGAATGCAGTGGTCCATTCATTACATATTGGATGAGTTGATTTCCAAAGCTAATGAACCCCTCTGCTTTGAAGTACTGGTTCAAAAACTTTTTCCCAGTGTGGGTATTACGCAGTGCATGCAAGAGAGGGAGAGATTGTCTCTTGGGTCATTAATCCCACCTCAGGATCAAATACTTCCCCTTACACTCATGACACACCTGTCACAAGAAAAGCAACTGTTTATACAGAAAAGTAACACTACAAACATTATATATATATTTAAAAATATATTAATATATTTTTATATGCTTAATGAGGCATAGCAACAGAGGCCAAAGCTTGCAACATGGGGCCGAACCTCTATGCGGACAACTAAGCATTCAAAGGACTCAATGGTCTAAAAAGAAATGCAGGGAAATGAGACTGACAGCTGATCAAAGGGTAAAAATATCAATTATAGAAGTGATACTTCAGTCTCTGAATGGTGAAAAAGTACAAACAGATCTACTGCTCAAAACATGATAGGTATACCATGCATTTTTAAAATGTACATCCATCAGACGAATAACTTTCTCATAAACTATCCTGGTTTAATATAAATATTCAGAAAAGTAATTATGTATGACAGTTAACCTAGAAGCTACCTGGATCGTAAGATGATGAATAACACATTGGACTAGGTTAGATAGGTGAATATCCACAGTGTAAAAGAATAGGCAGCATTATCAGCATAAGAATTTGAGAGACTTTGAGAGACATTTCAGTGAATGCCAAGGGTTAAACCGAATCTAAAAAACATATCACTGTCTTAAAATATTAAGGAAAATATTAAGAAATAAACAATTATTAAATAATTATCTCAAGAGGAATACCAATTTGATAGAACTAAATTACTAGTAAGCATATGTAGGGTTAGTTTGAGTGATTTCTACCTTCTATTTGATGCCTCCACTTTTCCTTCTCGCCTACTGACAAATATGGCAGCTATCTAAAGCACTTACCACTGTTTGCATACAAAATTCATATCCACTTTGTCTCCTTTACATATCTCTTATCAAGCTAATCACAGGAATAGGTGTCTTCAATGAAAAGAGAGAAAGACAAACCCTCCTGTTCAAAAACATCATCAGTACAGGCTTTTGGTACATCGACAAAAGTGCAGGCTATACACAACACACAGGACTGAGTCCGTCCATTTGCTGACATGTTTGCCTTCTCCGTATACTGGAGAGGTCATTTCCTGCTAATCATTGGCCAAAGCAGTCCAGTAAACCACGGCATGTTACCCCACGGCTTTGCCAAACAGACACATCCGAACATGTGCCATCTTTCTGTAGCTGTGGGTTATACAATGGAGAGATTTCTCACTTCAACACTGAAATTTGCATTCCATCCAAGAAGGGAATATAGTCATCTGCAGAGATCTGGAATCAGATAACAAGATGCCCTTCTCTGCTATCTTTGCATCAAGAGGATAAACTTTAAAGACTGACTGGCAAAAGCCATTCACTAGCCCAAAAGATTAATCTTAAATTATTGTAACTGTTTTAAAATACAACTCCTGAGATCAAGGAGAAGTTATATGCTGTCAAATAAAGAAAAACTCTTCTAAAGAAGCTGCCACAGGTCCAGAAATAAAAACCCTCCCTCAGAAACAACAGTGGTTTTCTTCATTCTGTCTATACATCTAAATCTAGTTAAGGAGCATCCTGGAAGAAAACAGGTCTTAATTATTCATAGAAGAAAAAGAATAAACAACAGGACAGAAACTGGCAATATTTTTCTGTGAAATATATTCATTTTCCAGTGACAAATACTGATTTGTTGACATCAAAATGCTCTGGGATTGCATTCATCAGGCTAGATATTCCTCAAATTAAAGAATAAATAAACAACCAATTTTAATATTGTAAAAAGTTTAATAAGTCATTATTAATCTAAAAACTTTAATATTTAAGATTTTACAAATTAAAGAAATAAAGCATCAAACCCAGTCCTGTATTGCTCTCTATACCTTTTCAAGAATTGAAAACAACATTTTGTTTTCTAACTGGCTTTGTTTCAATTTTGCCAATGAAACAAAATAAAAAAAGCACTTGTTTAATGAGCTTTAAGAGTGACCCTCCATCTTTTCCAAGGTCAGATACCTACTATTCATAGAATTAGATTGAGAAAGGGAAGATTTGCCGGACCTGCTTTGAGCGGGGAGTTGCACCAGAAGAACTCTAAAGGTCCCTTACACCCTTAATGATTCTGGGAGTCTATGAATAAAACTCCTGCCTCTTCAGAAACCGTTCCCAGCTATCTTAGTTGGGCATATGGTATCAATTACCATAATACTCCAGTTCTTTGCAATCTTTAATATATTTATTTTCACAATCCTTTTGAGAGGCAAGAAAGCCTATTATCCCTATTTTATAGATAGAGGACTCACGTACTGAAATTTAAATGGTTTCTGTTAAATATTTCTATTCTATTCCTCATGCTCAAGGTTCCTTGGATGCTGCATATGTGTGGACATTTATGCATAAAATACTGAAAATATCCTTAAGTCCTTCTGGGTAATTTCATTTTCATAATTTCATACCTGATAACTTCAATAATGTCACAACACTAGAAAGCTTCAGTTTGGGCATTTTAGTTTAACCGCCTGAAAAAAATTAAAACTCATGACAAGACAGCATCTTCTGACTTGATAGCCTACCCTGGACACAGCCAAAGCCAAGCACTTAAATAAGTAGCATGATTATTCAAATGGCCTGGTAAATACGTAGTCAAGTTGTAGATTATATTTCATAGACATCACAGGGCTGTAAAAGCTTGCTGCTAACACTAGCATCGTAGTGATATGAAATACAGGTTAGCAACTCTACTCAGAGAGAGGAAAGGAAGCATGAGTCTCCTTAGCCAGGGAATCAAAGATGAATTACAACACAGCAGTTAAAACAGTTCCTTAAGATTTCCGTTCTCAAGGCTCATCTAAATAATTCAAGGATGGCTCCTCAGGTTTGTGACCACAAAAGAATATTAACAGGTTAGTAAACCAAACCAAAACGATAAGAAAGAAAGAAAAAAAAAAGATAAAATATCTTAAAACTTTATCAAACATAAATTTTGATCCACACTTCAATTCAATACCCTACTTCTAAAACTGTGATCCAAGAGAGATCCAAGGCCAACAAAGCCCATGACATTTAAGTTTAACTACAGATATTTTGCATAGTTCTAGCAATTTATATGTAGAAGCATATGTTTCACTTTAACACTTACAATGTCTCGAACTTTTACTGCTGATACATCATAAAAACAACAAAGTGGAAATAGTAAATGTGGATATGTTAGCAGGAAAGAATATCTGCATTGAGCCTGTACAAGCTCAGTAATATTTTCTCATCTGGACTTACTGAAATCTTAATCACAACCCCTCACTATGTTTATATCCCCGGGAGCCATATTATTTTGCTTTAGTGTATGCTGTTCTCTTTGTGGCAGATTGTTTTTAAAATATTTTAAAGGAGATACTCAGCGGGCAGCTAAGACTCTCTATCAAAGGTTGAACAACAGAGTTCTCCATAGAAAAGGTTCACTCCATTTTGTGTTCAATCTCCTGAGTAGTGTGAATTTATTAACCACTTTGAAGCAGTAAAAATGTGATATGTGTGTGTGTACAGATGATCCAAACAGTATAAAAACCAGCCAGGAAATCAATAAAGCAGCTTTTTAACAAATGCATTTCCAACCGATCAAAAGAATAGCCTAACGGCTACATACGGCTGATCTAACACTCATTACATTATCATTTCAAGGAAACATCTTTTGCAACTGAAAGGTGAAGTCTTTCTGTAATGAGCTCCTTCTGAGTCAGCAACAAGACCCTTTTTTACAGTGCTGAGACAAAATAAATATGTGGCAAACACCAGGGAGGAATTATTCTCTGCAAACAAATGTTTTTCTGCATGCAAGGGCTCTTGCTTTGAATTGGTTTGCTGCTTAAAAGCAAGGAAATGTAGAGAGAAGGAGGTCTTTAATGTAGGACCTTTTCATTAAAAGAGGAAAAATGCAACTCATCGGTGGTTGCCTCTGAGGGACAGGTAAGAAAGGGAAAATGTATTCTCTCTGGCATTAGCAGATTCAAATGTATGCTGAATGCAGAATGGGATTTGAGCTGGCCCCGGAGAAGTTCTCTGATGTTTTCCACAGGTCTCACACTTGGAGGAATGTTTCCCTCACTAGCAGTATCAAAGCTGAATACATTTTGCAAATTAAGGAGATGTTAAATCTGAAATAAAAGGCTTTGTTTAGATTTTAAGAGACTATAAAAGGTGCAGGTCACATCCTCAGCATAAA